>NW_021133671.1:0-167513 GCF_004193835.3 Ostrinia furnacalis | reverse complement strand
AACCACGTTGCCTTACAAAATCTTCCAGGTTAGCCTGCTTCCGTTTATCTAACTACAGTTACTTATAGCGTGTAAGTTTTCTATTGCTATTTTTCGTGAATTTCCAGGTTCTCTTAGGTTAACTTAGAGCCGAGGCAGAAGTACAGTACGACAAGTCTTCTTCAGACAAAGAGGATAACATCCCGCTTTCTGAATTTTTTAAAGTAAGACGAAATGAATCTAATGATGCCTCCAATGCAGCTAGTTCTTCTGTTATGAAAGTACCTACCGCAATCACAATTATTACAACAATGCAATATAGTGGAAGTACCTTCTGTTATGCACGGTCCTAGGCCTTTGTCCAGCAGTGGACGTCATTTGGCTGAAACGAACGAACGAACGAACGAACCTTGTGCCTGTTAGCACATCTGGTCGGAGAATGGACTACTACCACGAGAAAAAATTATACTATGATTTTGTTAGGTTTAAGAGTTAAAAACGAGTTGTAAGTTATACACATTTATTTAAAAAATACCAAAATCTTATTCAGAGGAGGTAGGAGGATGGTGGAGACATAAATCATAACCCAGGATACTTTAGTACGTGGCGCATTTTTACACCAAATTGATTTTTTCTTGCAAATTTTACATGTCAGTGGCGTGTAGTACTCGTAAGTACAGTAGTAGTACATACATAGGGATGTAAGCTCCGTAGAACCTGGTTGTGGCGCCATTCTTCATAAATATTGTTTCGAGTATAACTGCTTTGCCATGGTATATTTTAGACATTTTGGCACAAAATTACGATCGGTGTTTTAACACCTGGTCGCATAATCGACGTCTAACTTGTATATTCATTAAAAGCACAGCATAGCACATCTAATATTTCCACTATTTCGTGAAGTCTCAGCGGTCTTTTATATCGTGGCCTAAACTTTTAATGAATATACAAGTTAGACGTTGATTATGCGACCAGGTGTTAAAACACCGATCGTAATTTTGTGCCAAAATGTCTAAAATATACCATGGCAAAGCAGTTATACTCGAAACAATATTTATGAAGAATGGCGCCACAACCAGGTTCTACGGAGCTTACATCCCTATGTATGTACTACTACTGTACTTACGAGTACTACACGCCACTGACATGTAAAATTTGCAAGAAAAAATCAATTTGGTGTAAAAATGCGCCACGTACTAAATAGACTAAGAGCTAGTGAACGCCAGACCTACGTTATTTTATAAAGGCTGAAAGTTTGTCAGCGCATGCTCCCAACATAGCTAAGAACCATGGCCAAACATGAAGTTTGGGTCATGGTGGCTTTGGCAGACAGACGGTACTAAAGGTGTGTAAAATACCAACTTAATTACGTCAAAGTATAAAGGCTGATTTTTTGATATTTCCTTCAAAATGTTATTAGAAATGACGTCATTAATTGACAGACACCTACCATGGTGGCAGCCCTTAGCCAGACGCCTTAAAGTTCATGAAAATGTAGTCCTACTTACGTCATACTATAAAGGCTGATATTTACATAAAATATTTGAACTATCATTTGATGAAGTTTCCTCATCAGCCAGACACTTCTGATGGTTCCTTCGCCTTGCCAGACAGCTTTTAGGGTGGCTGAAAGTGCGAACGCGAGGCACTATAAATATTGTTTTTTGTACTTTTTCTTAAGTTACTCAAGTATTTGAGTCTGTAAATCATCATCTCATGTTGATGAGCTGATGATGGAAGGTAAGTACAACTCCTTAAGGCTTAGGAGTTGGAGGACAATTCCTTAACCAGTATATATAAGTATAGTTTCTAAAGTTATTTGGGTGTTTGCATCAGCTAGTCATCATCCCATGTTGATGGAAGGTACAACTCCTTAACGCTTAGGAGTTGTAGGATAATTCACGTCATGCTCCCCGGCGGAACTACTTTTGATTTAACTAGTCTAGTGTAAGTTTCTAAAATAAATCTTTGAAATGTCTATAAAATTCTAGTCCTATTTAAAAAAAAATGATGTCACAGGTTTCGCCGTATTTTGTTATTGAAAGTGGTTGCGCTGCAGAGTATCCTTCCAGCGAAACCATCACGATATATCTATTACTATGCATAGTATAATCAAATTTATAGTATCAAATAATACTATAACAATTCTATATTGAATTAGGACCCCCAAATCCTCACTAGAATTTATATACGCGGAAAATGTGGTGCCACAAATTTTATCTTCAAAATAGTTGCTAAACGCCTAGAGTAAAGTTCTTAGCAACATTAGCATTAACATAGGTAATGATAATGTTGCTAAGAACTTTACTCTAGGCAACTTTCAGAGGTAATCACTTTAAAATTAGGGATTACCTAAGCCTTAAGGAGTTGTACTTACCTTCCATCATCAGCTCATCAACATGAGATGATGATTTACAGACTCAAATACTTGAGTAACTTAAGAAAAAGTACAAAAAACAATATTTATAGTGCCTCGCGTTCGCACTTTCAGCCACCCTAAAAGCTGTCTGGTAAGGCGAAGGAACCATCAGAAGTGTCTGGCTGATGAGGAAACTTCATCAAATGATAGTTCAAATATTTTATGTAAATATCAGCCTTTATAGTATGACGTAAGTATGACTACATTTTCATGAACTTTAAGGCGTCTGGCTAAGGACTGCCACCATGGTAGGTGTCTGTCAATTAATGACGTCATTTCTAATAACATTTTGAAGGAAATATCAAAAAATCAGCCTTTATACTTTGACGTAATTAAGTTGGTATTTTACACACCTTTAGTACCGTCTGTCTGCCAAAGCCACCATGACCCAAACTTCATGTTTGGCCATGGTTCTTAGCTATGTTGGGAGCATGCGCTGACAAACTTTCAGCCTTTATAAAATAACGTAGGTCTGGCGTTCAGTAGCTCTTAGTCTAAAAGTATCCTGGGTTATGATTTATGTCTCCACCATCCTCCTACCTCCTCTGAATAAGATTTTGGTATTTTTGAAATAAATGTGTATAACTTACAACTCGTTTTTAACTCTTAAACCTAACAAAATCATAGTATAATTTTTTCTCGTGGTAGTAGTCCATTCTCCGACCAGGTGTTAAAACACCACCCATTTTCCGGCTTTTCCAGTTGACCAAGAATTTTTCTAAAATTTTTCTGTGGATACTTGACCTCTATTTAGAAACATACTAAAAATTTATAAAAATTGACAAGGATAAAAAGTTTCAGGAGTATCTGGGTTAATAATCTTGCAGGTCCAGAGCTTTCTCGTTAAAAAAGGTTCAGATTAAAAAAGCAGTAATTTATCTATCAGTCTAAAGACCTCCACTAATTTACTAAACACACCCCAACTACTTTACTTAATCTCTAAAAATCTAAACACACTCCAACTACTTTACTTAATCTCCCAAATCTTAAAGAATCGTCAGTATACGAGTATTATAGTCTTTTTGTGTTATTTTAAACTCAAGTTAATTAGTCAAAACTATCACAATATTCGCTAAGAAAATTCAAATATTCTCAGAAAAGTGGAGTCAAATGTACGAGCCCCTGATAATACATCAGTGTCAAGCGTTCCTACAATCCTAGTCTCAGTGTCTACTACTACTACTCATTTGTTTTAACCCTTTTCAAGTAGAATAGACTCTTGTCAGCTAGGTGCTTGACTGGATTTATTAGATTTGTAAAATATAAAACTGAATATAAAATAGTCTTATTTTTATTGGATAACTCATAAATACGGATGTATGTTAATACTGTTAGAAGAGCGGTAACCTCCTACTACAGGTATTCTTATACTTAAAAGGATGGTTACCAAAATACTTTGTGAATCTACTTTATTTATAACATAAAACATTTTCATTTTATAGTAGAAGAAAATCATATTTTCCAAGAAAAATAATTTTGCAATGAAACAAAATTTCTTACCTCGTCCAGCATAAAATATTGTCCTGTGAGAACTCTTGTAATTTTTCAGCCAGTTGAACATTCTTCTTCTTCGTCACTACATTCTAATCGTGTACTTGTTGCAGTTAAAACTCTTAATCAGTCAAAACGAGTTTTGACTGCAAAAATCAGTCAAAAAGTGATATTAACCAAGGGCATCAGCCAAAACCACTTTTGACTGATTTTTGCAGTCAAGTGGTTTTGACCGATTATGAGTTTTCACTGTAACGTACTACAGGTTCACGCAATCGTGTACTAGAGGTTCATTCATACATTCGTTTTCATGGGCAAAACTATTTGAAATGCGCAATCAAAACTATTGATTAAACAAACTCTAACTTCGAAGCACCACATTTAAAGTGTGAAGTAGGTACTTAATAACAGCCCTATTTCACAACAAGGGTGCCGTATTTTCCAAAGACCCTACAGAATTAAGATCAAAGCCTAATAGCACATAATTCGTCACATCCCATTCGAAAGCTTGTCACGCGAATGTAGGCTTAACCGTATGAAACTAACATACGAGATCGTACTTAAATGTAATTTAATTATAGAGGACATAATATATGCGAATTAAGCGGTGGTTGTTAACTTAACGACATGAATGGATTAGTTATATTCTTAATGGGCACAGTGTAGACTGTGTAACAGTAACAATAACGTGTCTATTTTGTAGGTTAAATGTTTTTCCTAATTAAAAGTAGGCTAGGTTTTGAAATGAAAATGTGTACATTATCTGTGTAGGCCGGTGCCAAACCGGGTAGAAACCGCGGCGGTTCGTCAAAACACGCACTTACCGGTAATTGTGATTATACAGGGTGTTAGGTAAATGGGTATATGAGCCGACACTAGCCCATGTTAACATGGGCATATAAATGGTATGGTGAAGTCAGGATGTCATCATTTTGTTTTTTTTTTAATTTTCATGCAAGATAAATTAAATAAAATCTGATTTGTATGAAAATTAAAATAATTAAAATGAAGCTATTAGTATCAATTTTCTGACATCACCATACCATCTATATGCCCATGTTAACATGGGCTAGTTTCGGCTCTCCATTACCTAACACCCTGTATTCATAAATACTTGCTATTTACGCCGTAATCGTTTTACTCGTAATATTATTCTTGACTTCCTCTTATGTACGATTTTTAAGATTTCTTGGAGTTGATTACGAATTACAAACGGAAGATATATTCTTTGAATAAAATTGTTTACTTACGAGTAGATATCCTGAAAACTTACTGAAACGAAATATTTTACTGTGGCACAGCTATCGCATTCATTTTCATTGTAACGCCATTAACTCATATTAACGAGACTAGTTCGGGTAATTTATAGAAGTGGAGAAGCGACACCCATTTTCAGTACAGGTAATTTAAATTGCTTACACTAAAGACAATTTTATTGCAGTTTTTACAACGTGGGCAGGCCTCCCACTAGGTGGACCGATGATCTGGTGAAGGTCGCGAGAGGTGCCTGGATGCGAGCGGCGCAGGACCGGTCTTTGTGGAAATCCTTGGGGAGGCCTTTGTCCAGCAGTGGATGTCTTTCGGCTGAAACGACCGAACGAACGTTTTACAGTTTTTATTTGACCTTGACTAACCTTGTTTAGTTAGTAAGCTATGAAGTTAATTATAACCTAGTAGATCTAAACATCAGATACAAACTGTATCCAGAAGTACTTATCGTCAAAATTTACATGATCCAAGCCCCTTGTATCTCATTCAATCATTTTTTATAGTAAAATATCGAAAACTTAAACATACCTAATTATTGTCAAATTGTTACGATACCAAATGCGTATAGAAGTCTATTTACTATAGGTATTGACTTTTTCAATAAGGAGCAGCATATGGTCCCAAGAATTAATCTGCTTTACTTGTTAGTACAAAACAAATACCAGCCCAAAATCTATGCTACCAAGGAAAGTAGTAAGTAAGGTCTTAGAGAGACAATAATTGCTTGCACGATTAAGTAGCAAGCTAAGCTGTAACGTCCAATAAGATCCGGCAGAGTGCGACACACGGGCGTTTTGCACGCCGCGCCCGTTAAGAAATCGTCAGCGAGTTTACACGGTTCGATACGTTGACGATTTGATTATGGTTCTTTTAAGTAGTTATTTGTGTACCTAGCTAGAGCAGATCAACAAAACAGTAAACTCGGATTGGACCCCAAATTGATATGAATTAATTGTTTCCACTCTGGAACTGCCTACATTGTGGTTCACTTTGAATGGAAAAACGTGAATTTTTCAGAAGGATAATGATGTTTTGAAGTTCAGACCGTAATATATGAGTTCATCATCATTGCTCACGATATACTCCCCAATGTAATAACGAGATTTTCATGAATAATTTCCATGTAGGTAAGTATCGCTCTGTGAAGAAACGTTTAAAACGATTATGCCAGTTTTAAACAAAGACTGTTTCAACAAGAACTCAAAGCAATAGGGCATTATAAAAACGTTTTTTTTTTCAGTATCAATTTGTAAAATAATGAGATCGTAACGTATAAATGGCACAATAGGTATTTAGTTGGGTGGAACCAATTAGACGAAGCAGCTTCTCCGTCGTATAAACATTTCTGCACTACTTCTACATTGCACAGATGTATTTACTTAACGGTATCAACACCACATGTTGTCATTTGTACATAAAATAATATGTTTCTATAACATTGCATCGATAAATTTTTTCTTAGTACATAAAGAACAATGTAAATGTTTTATTTTACTAGCCTTTTCATGACTCATTACAATGTCTACTAGGTACTTACAATAATTTATATAATATTAATAACCATGAACACGTATTTTGCATTTTCTTTATTTTCAAAGTTTTTATTTACTAAGAAAATAATTTAAATTAGAGTCACCTTTATAATTAAAAAAGGCAACAAAGAACAATTTTGTATGGTATTAACTAAATTAAATTAGTAAGTAGGTAAATAAAAAGTTTAATTCAGTAACTACCATACAAATTGATGCTGCTCGCTTTAAGACATCTTAACTATTCAAATAACTATCTAACTACAGATATTATTGAAAAAACCTGAATAATTACTTTAATTATTGAAGCCACGATAGCTGGAGGTGAAGGCGTTGGAACTCGCACTAAGCCCCTGAAGACCGCGGGTTCGTGCGCCGCCACCGCTCGACTAATGGTGAGCTCAATTGTAGCACAAGCAGTTAGCTACTAAGCTGAACATGCTAACTAGGGGCATAAAAAAATACATGCTAGTAAAATTCAACGTAGGACTTTTGCAGGTCCTATTCTCGTTAAGCATTTCGTCCTATCGTACGAATCTAAAACGCCCTTTACGCGTACCTACCTAAACCCTTGCATCTGGGCATCTGTGAGGGATGTCGGCGACAAACGACCAACATAAATTAGGGACTTACACCCGGTTCGGAACAAGCCTGCTATAGGTATGAAGGATACATCGAACGGTTACCTTGGATTTATGGGGCTTCGGGAATAAGGTCAGGACGACATGAGACCTTTATTTGCGCAAAGACTTTAGGCAGGATGATGAAAATAGGTATGTTTACCTGATTATGTAACTAACATGAGTAATCGTGAAAAACTTTGGTCGATTAGGTACTTTTAGTTTCCGATCATCCACTAGACCTCTTCCCGTTAACCACTAGTAGTACGACATAAACACATTTCTACGGCTACTACTCATATATATAATTCGCCATCATCATCATCATGATCAGCTACAGGACGTCCACTGCTGAACATAGGCCTTCCCTTATGATTTCCATAGAATATTGAATTGGATGAGTGCTGTTGTATAGATAACGTATTCACTAAATAAAAGTTTATCAATCTTTTTGCTCTACAAAAAGGTTCCAACGCCTCCTTTTTAAACCACTGTCAAGTCCTAATGACATCCTTGTCAAGAATTTCGGCCATGTCTCACGACAATGCCACGCTATTTTTATTTATTGTGTTTACTACTTGCCATGAATGGGGCATTTTGTTATGATTATATATCTGATAGAAACTCGCAGAACAATCACGGGAGACGATTAAGCAAAAAGTTTAGGAACCAAAAGGCAGGTGACAAGCGATTCGTTCACAAAAATCGTCCGGAATATGAAATGGCTGAAGAAAAAGAGCCCTTGGCACAAATCGACGTAGCCAGCTTTATACAGAAGCCGGACGAGTATTCCATTGATGAAAATTTTCCTTATGAACTTGAAAATAAGGGAAGGTATGTGAGATTTATGAATAGTTAGGATGATCGTAAACAGACTACAAGTTGTCATGATATCTGGTTTACCACTAGTCCACGGAGAAATATACCTAAAAACTCGAGTCATCATTATTGCGCCGCATTCTCAAATACAAAATTAGCATAATAAATTAAACGTTGTACGTATTTCTAAATGCCTATTATAAAATATTTCAGGAATCCAAAGTTGAAGCACGAAAACGACTACGGATCTTTATTGGGATATAACTCGGAAGGGTACATTATGAAGAATACCAACAGAGGCCCGTATTATTTGAACTCCAATTCAGATAGCTCGTTCGATTTAGGCCCCAACCCACTTCGCATAAAAGACCCGTTTAATTCGCGTCATTCGAATTTAGATTCTATGTCGCTGTATGGGCTGGGTAACGAAAAGTTTGCGAAGGATTCGGAAAACAAGGCCTATTCAAACAATTACAAGAACGATTTATATGAGACGAACTCTAATCTCATTCATAATCCTGAAAAGAAGTGGTAAGTGGGACTTTAATTCTTATTTCAAATGGGTAATTTTACTTAACTCTAAATATGTTGTTCCCAAAATTGTTTCCACTTAGACTCTAAAATAATTTGCGCCATTTTTTCAGCATAAGGAAATATATGAAGTTCCCGTTTTTTTCCCATAATAAAACCGCCACGACTAAACCCAAGAAAGAGAAGAAGAGAAAAGTATTCTGCTTCAACTGCTCTAAGAAAGAAAAATCAAAAGATCAGAGTGTAAGTATCGTGATTCGTGAAGCAGCACTAGTGTATTAGTAGTTTAACCCGGTCGCACAAACCGCGTAAATATTTATTTCTATTGTGTCTCGATTCGCGGGGCTTGAAGGGCTACATATTAACAATTTAAGTTGCCACAGTCTTTTTTGTATTTATGTGATGGTTCCATACAAGAATATTAAATAAAAAATACAAAATAATGAACAAATAAAAGAAGAGAAAAGATTTGAGTACGTAATATACTACACATACATTAACTTAGACATTGTGTATTTAGCTCTATAGATACTAAAGTACTCATTAATACTTTTCAGAATGACCCTAAAGAAACAGGAAAGGAATACAATCTAGAAACACTTAACAAGATTTCCATGAACGACCCATCTGACAATTTAGAAAATCTTAAAACTAAATCAACTAGAGGCAAAAGAGATGAACTATCAGACGCTAGTGATAGAGAAAGACAATTGAAGGAACTTGATGAGATACAGAGAAAAGTAGACAATTTGGAAATTACGTCATCATCATACCAAAAGGCTCCATAATTTTTTAATGTAATCCTATATAGTCAGTGATTTTGTTTTAGAAATAAATGTATTTAAGATTAACAAATCTTTTTTTTTTAATGCGTTTCTTTGTATGGGCGGGCGCCTTCAAATTAGTGCACAACTACATTTGATTCAATATCAATGTTTATACCTATGTTATCCTTGAAATTGTAACTATTATAATAGCCATTGAAGCTACCTATTTGAGGTTCTGTGCTCTATTTCTAGGCAGATCATACAAACCTCGTTTTATTCATCTCAACCACTTCACTTCTAGATCCACAGGACATAATAAATATAATAATAAGCTTGACAGGGCAGAGGCACCTTCGATATTACTGCAATGCATAGGGTTTAGGACATTGGGTCTGGGTGGTAGTTATGCCTGAATTATTTGAACCTAATTGATTAAATAACAAGTGGTTTCTAATAGTATGTCGACATAATTGTGAAAGCTTAATAATATTTTATTTGTTTACCTTAAGATATTTCAAGTGATGCTATTTCCAGAAGAAATTAAAAATTGTAAGCATTAGGCATCTCAAGGGTTACAATTTGTTATAGCCTGACCAGGAACATAAAAACCCTGGCATAGAGGCGCGTCAATTGCATTTGATAGTGCAACACTGAGTACAGTCGTACCTGTGTTAAATCAATAGGTTAAAACTTTATGTATCAGGATTTAGGATTACGGGCTAATTTTATATTTTCATAAATTAACAAAAAAAAATTATTATAGGTAACCTGGTTTAAATAAATTAAATGAAACCATCAATCGAGCTAGTAGGATTTATTTTATTATTCATCAATAATCAAATTCAGAACTTGAATATTCAACTGCAATGTCTGCTCATGAACGCTTGAAACTCGGTACTTCTTTCCCAATTCCATAAAATTCAACACTTAGAAAGTGACAAAAAAAATTAAAATAGGTAGTTGAAACAAACCACAGCTAATTTTCATAGTGGACTGTACTATACGATAAACATGTCAGTCAATTTGACAACCTTTGTCGGAAACATTATTCAATGAAAATATTGTACGAACCCTTAGTATTTCTCTTCGACAAATACTTTAACACATTGTGAACCACTTTTCTTTCACGACTATAAAAAGATTTTAGCAATTTAATTCACAAAATTAATTGCGCACATTTAAAATAAAGTTTGTTTACACTTTGATAATAGACTGACATGCAAGGTGACATGTCAATGAAGTTTTCAGTTACTGTTGCGATTAAAAGAAATTAGTACCATTAGTTTTCCGCAACATGGTGAGGGTTTTTATGTTCCTGGTCAGGCTATACTTCTCTACATCAAGATGTCAAATAGTATGCAAATATTTTGCAAATTAAAATTCAGACACCAATAATAAAATTGTGTCCATTAAAAATAGTAAGTTTAATCAACGCTTAAACATTTATTTTTGTAGGTAATTCATTTTGTATCTACAACTTTTCAACAAAATTGGCAAAACAAATCAAACATTAAAACTGAAAAAATAAGTATATTTTTTACTTAAAAAAAAAATGGAACCGTGCCCATTTTACTGCATTACAAAATTGCTTGGTTTTTACTGTAAGTACTATACATAATTTAAGTTTATAATAAACTTGCTACTTCTTATTACATACAACTTATTACCTACTTGCTAACGAAAAATTACATAAAATAACATTATTTTTACGAAAACTTAAAATCCGAAATTTTTGTCCCTGCCGCTAAGCAAACATTTTCTAACGAAAATGGTCCATCTGAAAAAAAAAATATTATGTAAGCCTCATAAAAACCCTTATTTATTTTAATGTACTAAGACAAAAGATCCAATAAGCCAATATAATACCTATTTCAAACCAAGTTGTAGTTGAGATTCCAGCATCGGATCTTGCTGATGTCATTGCTGCTCTTATAGCCAAAGGTACTGATACTGACACACACATCGGCGGTTCTCCAACAGCTGTAGATTTAAACCAAAAATCAGAAAAAGATCATAATTATAATTTGAAAACACGCAAACAGTAAGTACACTTCAGGCTTTGCCACACTGGATGTGTTCTGCGGGCAGTGGTCAGGTCAAAGTGAACGCGCCCGCATCATACAGGGTAGGTATCCCAAATTAGCTCGTCACACTGACACTGGAGGTAGCTGAGTCTAAGACGCATCGAATAAGCTTAATCTGTCCATAGAAAAGTTTTTTAAGTTTTAAGATAATATGACCAATTTTATTTATTCATTTCCATAGAAAAGTTTGTTAATTTTTTAAATATGATAATATGACTCATATTAGTTATTTTTAAAAATTGACTTAATATACTTGTTAGATGCGTCTTAAGCTCATTTACCTCTGGTGTCACTGTGATGTGCAAATTTCGGGACATCCTGTACATTGTAGGTCTCGATACATTTTATAGCCTGACCAGGAACATAAAAACCCTCGCCATGTTGCGGAAATCTAATGGTACTAATTTCTTTCAATGGCAACAATAACTAAAAACTTCATTGACATGTCACCTTGCATGTCAGTCTATTGCTGTCAAAGTGTAAACAAACTTTATTTTAAATGTGCGCAATTGATTTTGTGAATAAAATTGCTAAAATCTTTTTATAGTCGTGAAAGAAAAGTGGTTCACAATGTGATAAAGTATTTGTCGAAGAGAAATACCAAGGGTTCGGACAATATTTTCATTGAATAATGTTTCCAACAAAGGTTGTCAAATTGACTGACATGTTTATCGTATAGTACAGTCCACTATGAAAATTAGCTGTGTTGTTTGTTTGTTTGTTTCAACTACCTATTTTAAAGTTTTTTGTCACTTTCTAAGTGTTGAATTTTATGGAATTGGGAAAGAAGTACCGAGTTTGAAGCGTTCATGAGCAGACATTGCAGTTGAATATTCAAGTTCTGAATTTGATTATTGATGAATAATAAAATAAATCCTACTAGCTCGATTGATGGTTTCATTTAATTTATTTAAACCAGGTTACCTACAATAATATGTTTTTGTTAATTTATGAAAATATTAAATTAGCCCGTAATCCTGAATCCTGATACATAAAGTTAGCCTATTAATTTAACACAGGTACGACTGTACTCAGTGTTGCACTATCAAATGCAATTGATGCGCCTCTATGCCAGGGTTTTTATGTTCCTGGTCAGGCTATATTATGTATTATACATTTTTATTAGATATTATAGCAGTCACGTATAAAGATACATGAATGCTGCCCGTAGAACGCACCCAGTGTGACAAACCCCTTCATTAAATAAACGCTACCTTTCGATCCGAAAATAATTGTTTCGCCATAAGAGTTCTTTCTGAAGTAAACCCTAAAGTCTTGCGGTATATCTCTGGCTTGCGGTACGTGATAGTTCCAAGTTCGGTCAGTTAATATTTCTCCAGTATCTGAATTGTATTCTAATTTTTCCGTGACCCAATATCCTAGACCCATGATAAAAGCACCCTCTATCTGCAAAAATATAATAATATTATATGATTGCAATTTAAATTATTAATGAAAGAAAGAAAAGAGTAATTACAGCTGTAAGACTATTTACTGAATGTGTTTGGCTTTTGCTTTGTGTTTATATGATATTTCTATTGACAAAGCCATATGTTGTTCTAACAGTTGGCGACATATTCAGTCATCAAGCGATTTCACTAACAAAGTGAATACTCTGACACGTTGACGACTGTTTAATAAATAGGTACCTACTTACTTGACCAATATCAATTTCAGGACTAACACTGTGGCCAACATCTTGTACAACATCCACTCGTAAAATTTCTCTTTCTCCTGTTAGTATATCCACTTCAACTTCCGCTAAACCAATCGCAAATATATTATATTCCAATTCGCTTTCAGAACCAGCAAATCCTTGTACTTGCAAGTTGACGTTCGAATCAAATGCTTTTTGAATGAGTTCTGCCCAAGTATAACCTGTTTCCATTTGCTCCCGAATTGGCTTCAATCTTTCTAATAATTCCAAACAACATTTACGAACACCAATAATTGCATATTGAGTAGTCAAGCTTCCGCCAGAAACTGACACATTTGGGGATATTGTGGTGCTATTTGGTTTAACTTGTATTTTGTCTAGTGGAAGATTTAAAAGATATGCACATACTTGTACAGCTTTAGTATTTATACCTTGACCCATTTCTATACCACCATGTGATATGATAACAGTGCCATCACCATGAAAAACTGATAATAATACATTAAAGTATCGAGGATTAGTTTGAACCCATTTTAAAAGGGAAGCTCGTAGACCCCTTTTCTTCCATCTATTCTCTGTATTAAATTTTTGTGTGGCTATTTGTCTTGTACTGTATTCGGCACGATCTTTTATAATGCTAAGTACATCCAATATGCCGGTAGAAGCCGATTCGTCCAAATTTAATAATCGGACTTCAAGTGGATCCAAGGACATTTCATATGATAAATGATCCATTATAACTTCCACTGTTGACACAGCTTCCAAATGACCTGTTAATGATTTTATTATTGTCAAACAATTGGTATTGTAACCAGATAATTATTATTTATCAGAAAAAAATCATATCCAAATAGGATAGCTAAATAATTACCTGGTGCTCTGAACCAAGAGTTTTTTGCAGTATCGGTAAGAGTATCGAAATTTCTGTATTTCCATCGTGACGGATTATAACAATTATTATATGAGCCTATAGCTAAGAAAGTTAAATTTTCATTAACCATAAATCCATGGTCTTCGAACGTATCTAAATTCATGTACTGAATTATTCCTTGGGAGTTAACCGCTACCTGCAAAAAGTATAAAGAACTTATTAACATTTTCGAAAGGTCTAAGAAAATAGTGCATAAAAAGATACTAATACTACGGTATCAGCACATTTTATTGCAAAATAAAAATAATTATTCAACTCACTTCGTAATCAGATGAACAAGGGAACCTTTTGCCTAAGGCTCTGGTTATCGAGGTTAAGGGCATAATGAGCCGACAGGGTCGGTTCAACTTATACGAAACGAGACTGCAAGCGACCGCAGAGAGTGTGTTTCGAGATATTTTCAATCCAAAAGAACCTCCTAATCGTCGTACATGAACATCAACCCTAGAATTATGATTTACTGTTGTTTATTAAACATGAATATTATAATAACTACATTTAATTAACAGATTTTTCTATTTATATTCCCATACCTGTTTTGTTCAATAGCTAAAGCTCTTGCTATCATTGACTGAGGTGCGTCCATCCACTGGGTTGTAGTATGAACTTCTAAGCCTTCTTCAGTTGGTTTTGTTATACAAACAATTGTCTCCATTGTTATATGAGCCTGTCCTCGGACTGTATAGTTAGCTTTAATGACTTTATCGACGTCGTTTCCTGTTTCCGTTGCATCAATTTCTTGCTTTAAACTGACTCTGCTGGAATCGTTTTTAGCAATTTTAACGTCAATAATCGGCTTTTCAACATTTTTGTATGTAACATCGACCATTTTAGCAATTCTATTAGCTATATGTTTCTTCTCAGCAGCAATCACACCAATGGGCTGGTTGAAGTATTTTATTTGCCCACTCGAAAACACTTCTTCGTTTGTTAAAGCAAAAGGATCTTCAGCGGGTGTAAATGAATTCAGTCCCGGTATATCTTTGGCAGAGTAGAATGCGATTGCTCCTGCTTGTTTCTAATAAACATAGAACGTTTTATTCAAACCTAACGATATGATTATCTATAAAATAAATAGCATAAATAGTATTTACTCTTTAAATAATACAAATAGTCTTACCAGAGCAAGACTTGGATCTATAGATACAATTTCACCAGTTGCTACTGTACTTAGTACGAGTGCTGCGTAGACCTCATGAGGATAGGTGGCGTGATCTTCTGTATATAAAGCCTCACCTGCACATTGAATCTGTAAAATTCAACACATTGTAGCCGTTTCAACATTAATTTTGTCTTTAAAACATCGACATTAATTATTATATTTAATTTTTAATTGAAAGTGAAGTCTTAAAACAATTTTATTAAAATATACCAACCAATGCCTCAATTTTTGGTATAGGCTGAGTAAGTGGGTACGTTGACGGATCAGTGTCGAATAGCTGTCGTGCCTGTGACACTGGCCTGGATTCAATCAGTTTTGATGCTCCTGATTGAAACCTGGGATTGATCAAGCTTGCAGGGCATAATGATAATAAACTCTGAAAACATTTTAAAGAAACTGTAAAATATAACACTGATAATGTTTAACAAACTAAATTACCGGAACGTAAACAGAACATAAAAAACAGGCGAGGTAAGAAATTGAAAAAAACATCCTCACCAAACGTTACGGTAAAAATTCAACCCTAATTCTTAATCACAAGTTAAACATAAAATATTTAGTACCTTGTAGAACAAAGCAAGAGCCAACTGCTTTCGGTATGCCACTGAAGGTTCACCAGGAATCGCTTCCACCTTGAGCTCTGTTTCCAACATTTTTAATGCGGACTGTAACGTATCATTTGTAAATAATTCCTTCTTGAATAAAATCAATTCTGTAGATTTAGCTCTCGTGAAACTAGGTGAGAGTCCACCGTAGACGATTCTTGATTCTAACACTTTGTTGTTAGAGGCTTGGTATTTATAAAGGAATCCAGCATTCACTACTGCATGCGCATTTTGAGCACGTGGCATTATCTACAAGATATACAAAATTAAATATGAATTAATGTCTTATCTGATTCCTTGAAGCAACTCTTAATAAGGATGTAAAATCATACAAAATTGAAATAAATATATCAGTTAATACGTTGATTATAGTAATGAAAATAATTTGAAGTTAAACGTAGGTGTTTCTGTAGAAGCTTCTAGGAGAGATAATCATTTTGACAGCTTATAAAGTGTATCTCATTTGACTGGCGGTGTTCAACCCTCGTATACCTTACCTTATATGTTACGACATTATACATTTCGTCATTGAACGGAGGAAAAAGTACATTTAAAATTACTTTTCCTTTCATGTCTGTATTTAGAAATTGCTGCATGGTCATTATTTTTGTTACTTTTGGAGAACACACTGAAATTGAAAATGACATCATGAATACTGTGAAAAATACACGGTGCTACTTTGCATCCTTGCCTTATTCACAGAGATAAAAGTAGCGAACAATACCTATTATTTTAGACAAACAAGAGACTCGCATAAAAAAAACACTAAGTTTTTAGTAAATTTGGTTTTGCTGTACAAATTGGAATAAACTATTTTTTTCTCGCACGTTCAACAGACGCAATTGGAATAAACCTAGTGAGCGTCAGTTTTTACAAAAGTGTAATAATGCAAAGTAACATCGTGTATATTGCCTCTATGTTGGTAAATCATTTTTAAATAAATTTCAAGACAGAAGAATCCAATTATTCTTACCTATTGTTACTTGCGCACCAACTGTTTCAAGTAATAGGTAAATATCTGACGGAAAATCATTGTGCTGATGTTTAATCATCAAATTGCCTCCAATAGTACCCAACTAGAAACAAAATGTAAATGAATATTTTAATAACTTTATCAATAGAATGACCTTCAAAGAAAAATGTAATTTGCTACAACCATTCATACTACCACTTAAAAAAGTGTTTATATAAACTTAATAATTGTTGTTGCATTGTAACTTTGTTCATAATTGTAATTTTTAAGTGTACATGTTGTAATGTAACAATGTTGGTAGACCTAATAAATAAATAAATAAATAAATAAACTTACATTTCGCACTGGAATATGTGCCACCAAATCCAGATGATCACGCAGAACTTTAAAATATTTAAAATAATTTTGTTGTGAAAGTTCGTCAAATATTTTTAGCAATGCTGTAAGAGTTGTGCCCGAACCACAAACTAAATTTTGATCTATTTCATATGTTTTTAGTTCTTGCACGTCACTTATATCGATAATCATATTTGGATATTCTTCTATAGGGTACGCACCTGAAAATTCAATAATAATAATATTGTTCTCAAATTAATAATTATCAAATGTTTGAATTATTATTTAAAGACTTTATTTTCATTGTCTTACCCTTTGCCGTATTTCCAGCCACGAGCATATAAGAATCTGTTCCTTTTGTTTTAAAAATATGAAAAATATCGTTAACATTTTGTACTCTGTACCAAGATTTGCCATCCTCCAAATGTATTTCTTGTATATTCAATTCATCTACATCATTGTGTGATACAACACACCAATCATCATCATGGCATTTATGTTTACAAATGATCCCTTTCTTCGTGCATATGTGCAGATCTTCTATATCATTAATATCTTGTGGTGCTGGAGCATCTTTAGCAAATGTTTTAAAAGCCTCAAGAATGGGCCGGTATCCAGTGCATCTACATATATTACTGCCTAAAGACTTTTCTATTTCAAGCATTGTTATATCCGGCTTACTTTCCAAGAGGCTAGAAGAAATTACATTAATGTGGTTTTAGTTTGTTTCAAGAATAAGGTTAATGAAATTTATTTAAATCTTCGTCTTTCAATCGAAATACGTCTAATGCTGGATAAATGCTGCCTTGCACTCCCCCTGACCCATTTACAACTACTTCGCTAGCTATTATCTTATTTTATTGTCTATTTACGTACTTACCTATACATAGACATAACCCATCCTGGAGAGCAATGCCCACACTGTGTGCCATTATGTTTCGCCAGAACCTTCTGAATTGGATGGTACCCATTCAGCCTGTTTCCCAACTTTTCTATGGTTGTTATGTCCCAGTTCTGGCATGAAAGTATAGACACCATGCACTGTAAAATTAAGATTCGTTATTACATATCAGTGTCATTATCTGAGTTATCAGTAGATATGTAAGGTGTAATAAAAACTCACTAGTTTCTATTTCACTAATCATAGCATATTGCTCGGAAGACCATGTAGCCCTTTGTATACCTTGTTAAAGTAACCTACTTGTGGTTCTCAATAATTCCAGATTAGATCATAAATCGTTTTGTTCATGTCATACTAGACTGACAGATTCGGGATTCGATCCCACACCTGTATGATTCCGGTACACGAACTGCCCGGTTTCAGAGAGCCTCCAAATAAATAGGTTTTATTGAACATTTACAAAAAATTACAGTCTATATGAACAACAAAAAAAAAATAGGTACAGAATTCACAGCCTCCGGTGTGCAGCCTTCGCCTTTGACGACGCTGACGATGCAAGCTCCGCAGCCAGCCTCTAGACACATGTACTTAGTTCCGCGAAGACCCGCTCTGTTCCGCAGGAACTCGACCAACGTCATTTGGGAGTCCACATCGCAACCCACTGTGAAAAACAAATGACAGTCTTCTATAAACCATCTTCTGCATCTCGTCCCAAAACGCTGGTTTCACTGTTTTCCGCTGGTTGGACCGCTTGGTATTCATTCATACATAATGCTGTTAAATTCGAAGTTAGAAACCTATAATACAACGCATAATATGTACTTAAGATTCATGTTTACTTTGGAAAATAAACAATATTGAACGTGCACCTGGCAGATAACTGAATTTCAGCTCGTAATTTTTAAATGTACCTATGTAAATTAAAATGAGTTGGCAACTTAAATACATAGAATGGCAAGGTTAATTATAATTGTTTTTGCTAAAAGAAGCTTAGTTTTATCAGCGCCGAGAGATTGTATGTAAAGTGTTTGAAATTACTTAACTCTTTCATACTTTCGTCTTTATCATCTGGTATAAGCTATATTATGTAATTGTTTTTCTGAATAAAATAAAATTTAAAAAACTGTAATCAGTCAGGTAGATAAACATGAAAGTTTTTTTTTCAGGATTTTTTCCTTGCGAATGTTAACGTGTCTCCATGTAGCTTATCACATCAAGCTATAACATTTTGTTGCAAAATAGCCCATAAAAAACTACGTATATAATATGCTACAATGAAAGTAAATATTTTTTTACACATCAACCAAATAAAATAGTGAAAAATAAAATTTTACTACCTATCTATTAAGACCGCCAAATTATTATGTCATTTCTTTTGTGTATTTTTTCTTATCTTGTCTTGTGTATTCTATTTATCTACTTACAGAAGACCCCACGTCGAGCTAAGCTCTATGGCATCAGTGTTATCTAGTATATCTATAAAAGCGAACGGTCACTAACTGACTGACTGACCGACTTACTCACTTGTCACGAATACTCAGAAACTACAAATCACTCAGGAGTCTCAAATTTTTCATTGGGATTCCTTTCAGAACACTAATGCCCGATTTCACCATCAATCCCAAAATTTTAAGTGACCCCTATTTTAACACTTAACAGGTATTTGGTTTTCAAATGGGTCACTTTGATTGTGAAAACGGGCATAATTTAAGACTCTCACTAAGACGGGAATTTGCAAAATTCAACCTCTAATTGGGTAAAAATGGGGTCTACGCGTACGAAGTCGCGGGCGGCCGCTAGTTTATTTATTTAATTGATCACCAACAAGATTACATTGCAGCGTTCACAAAAATATGTTTAAAATACACTGGTCATCACAATCGACCTCCCGCGACAAGCACTTTCAAACTTATGCATCCCTACTTCCCACTAATATTGGCACCATTTAAAAGCCTAGTTCTAAACTTCATTTCATTAAAGGAAAGGTTTTTACCCCAAAAATGTGTCTGTAGAAGAATCCAGAGTCACTTCTTCAAAAAATAGGTAGTTACGCTTGAGCCAACTTTTATGCCTATAAAACTGTTAAGTTGGGATTAATCGCTATCCATCTGTTAAAGAGGACACGTGAGATCATTATTTGGTTTTATAACCATAAAGATTGGTTTAATTGATCCCAGAGGTGAGCCCAAAGTGAGGTCGTTTTTCAAGTCACATTTATTGTATAATTATGTTAATCGTTTAGAAATTAAATGCGTTTTTCTTTAAGGATATTTATTGGGCTTTCAAATAACACCAACATTGTTGGGGCACCATGATTGTGTCAGTAGAAACGAGTTTTCCTGTAAAATGTAGGTGAGCCGATTTTTGTGATGACCAGTGTATTATGAGATATTTTTGCAACACAAACGCATAATGTATTGTCATCTGTAAAATGTATCATAAAGTCAGTACATACCAGAATACGGCTTGCCATTTATCCTAAATTGTACTTTTTCCATGTCTTATTCGGACCAGTCGATAACAGTTACTGGCAAGAAACAGTTTACGAGATCTATTTATTATGAAAAAAATCCGCCCAGTGCAAGATACGTTCAGATGTAGTGCAACATTAGCACAATATGATACGAAGATATTAACATATTTTTTATTCTTGTTTGAAACAAAACAGAAAGTGTCTTTTAGCGCTCCTGCACACGACGCCGTCACCGCGCCGTCGCCGCGCCCCTACACTGTTCATACGCGCCGAGTAAAACCGCCGCCGCGCCGCCACTGCGCCGCCGTCAAAGCATAATTTCGCCAGCAGCGCGGCGGCGGCACGGCGGTGGCGCGGCAGCGGTCTTCACGCGGCGCGTATAAACAGTGCAAAAGCGCGGCGGCGGATATTAGAGCTTCATAGACTTAGCGTCGCTCAAAAATCAAGTGCCTAATTTTGAAAAAATAAATACGCCAATGTGTTCCTTTACCAAAAAGGAATATTTTATGTTATGTAACGTTTCTTGATAAAGTTATTATTTAATAAGTTATTGACAATTTCCTTTTTTTTTTGTATGGAGCTCAACATTTATTTTTATTTTATTCGTTATTCTTAAGCTTTCTTAAGAAATTGACTTTTGTATTATGTAATGCAACATATAAGCTATGTTATCACCAAGTGTCGCATTTCGGAAATCTTCGGAACATTGTCATTTTGGACTTTAAAATAAAAAAAAATAAAAAATTTAAATCACTGCCAAATTTTGTAAAAATAACTACGCCAATGTGTTCCTTTGCCAAAAAGGAATATTTTATGTTATGTAACTTTTCTTGATTAAGTTATTATTTAATAAGTTATTGACAATAATTACTTTTTTTTTGTATGGAGCTCAACATTTATTTTTATTTTATTCGTTATTCTTAAGCTTTCTTAAGAAATTGACTTTTGTATTATGTAATGCAACATATAAGCTATGTTATCACCAAGTGTCGCATTTCGGAAATCTTCGGAACATTGTCATTTTGGACTTTAAAATAAAAAAAAATAAAAAATTTAAATCACTGCCAAATTTTGTAAAAATAACTACGCCAATGTGTTCCTTTGCCAAAAAGGAATATTTTATGTTATGTAACTTTTCTTGATTAAGTTATTATTTAATAAGTTATTGACAATAATTACTTTTTTTTTGTATGGAGCTCAACATTTATTTTTATTTTATTCGTTATTCTTAAGCTTTCTTAAGAAATTGACTTTTGTATTATGTAATGCAACATATAAGCTATGTTATCACCAAGTGTCGCATTTCGGAAATCTTCGGAACATTGTCATTTTGGACTTTAAAATAAAAAAAAATAAAAAATTTAAATCACTGCCAAATTTTGTAAAAATAACTACGCCAATGTGTTCCTTTGCCAAAAAGGAATATTTTATGTTATGTAACTTTTCTTGATTAAGTTATTATTTAATAAGTTATTGACAATAATTACTTTTTTTTTGTATGGAGCTCAACATTTATTTTTATTTTATTCGTTATTCTTAAGCTTTCTTAAGAAATTGACTTTTGTATTATGTAATGCAACATATAAGCTATGTTATCACCAAGTGTCGCATTTCGGAAATCTTCGGAACATTGTCATTTTGGACTTTAAAATAAAAAAAAATAAAAAATTTAAATAAAAAAAAAGTAATTATTGTCAATAACTTATTAAATAATAACTTTATCAAGAAAAGTTTCATAACATAAAATATTTCTTTTTGGCAAAGGAACACATTGGCGTAGTTATTTTTACAAAATTTGGCAGTGATTTAAATTTTTTATTTTTATTTATTTTAAAGTCCAAAATGACAATGTTCCGAAGATTTCCGAAATGCGACACTTGGTGATAACATAGCTTATATGTTGCATTACATAATACAAAAGTCAATTTCTTAAGAAAGCTTGAGAATAACGAATAAAATAAAAATAAATGTTGAGCTCCATACAAAAAAAAAGGAAATTGTCAATAACTTGTTAAATAATAACTTTATCAAGAAACTTTACATAACATAAAATATTCCTTTTTGGTAAAGGAACACATTGGCATATTTATTTTTTCATAATTCGGCACTTGATTTTTGAGCGACCCTAAGTCTATGAAGCTCTAATATCAGCCCACCGTGCGGCGCGGCGGCGGCGTCGTGTCTCGTGTGCAGGAGCGCTAACATACAAATAGAGACATCTATTTGCTGACTGATTTGATACACTATTGCTCTAGCTAGAGGTCGTATTGAATATAATAATATCGTTATAACTTGAGCTTCGCCGTCTACTGCTAAACATGCCTCCCCCAGTGATTTCCAAAATCTAGACACGCAGTAGCGTGTCAAGCCAAGTTCAAATAACTGAACTGGCGAGCAGCACCGAGTGTAATATTACACAATTAAAAATAACTTAATTTAATAGTGGAGAGAAAGTTTAGTAAATAATATAATTCAGAAATTTTTGGATATTTTTTTAATCTGATATCACTCAAAATACTTTCTAAGATTAAGATAATAACGGTTTAACAAGTCATAAACTATAAACAAAAACCTACTCGATAATTGTATTTCCATAGATATAAGAATACATTTAATATGGATTATAAAGGGAAATCCCTGCAATACCCATCCCTAATTACAAACAGTTTTAATAAAAAAAACACACAGTATCAATTCTATTTATTTAAATGCCTTAATTTCCTTGCTGATTACATGCACGTATTTGATTATTTACTTAGGTAACTACATTGAATAAGACAGTGCCATTTTAGGGTTCCGTAGTTCTTACAAGGAACCCCTATAGTTACGTCATGTCATAAGTCCGTGGTTTTGCTTGGAGACTGTTATCGTGTGGTTTTTATGAACTTTTACGGAAAAATATAGATCAGTTTTAAGAGTGATTCGTTCGACTTATGTATTAACATAACTAATAAAAATCTTTAGAAGAAACATTTAAAGTTGTGAACATAAACTTAATTAATGACGAGTATAATACAGGGTGATTGGGATAGGTACTCAAGTTATTCCTTAAAAGGGGTTATATTAGAGGTCAATAATAATAAATTAAGTTAGAAAATAAAGACGCCCTTTTAATATATTCTGAGGTAACGACAGGCAACTACGGAACCCTACAATGTGCGTGACATGACCCGCATTTGGCCGGTTTTTTATGTATAATTATGGACGATCAAAAATGGAAGTGTTAAATTATTGATACTTCCGCTAACAATCCCACATAAATATAGGTCTCGGTTGATTAAATACAACATAGTTGAAGTATTATAAATATTTATATTATCTATTAACCGCTTGAGTCCCAGGCGGCATTCATTAATGTCATAACAATTGATTATCTATGTGTCTAGATTCGCGGAGCTTGAAGGATTAAGGTACACAAACTCTTAAAATTAATGAAAATAAGGATGTAATTAGTTACGTAAACTTAAAATTCTCAAATTTTGTTTCTGAATACATGCATATTTTGTCCAATGTCCAAGATCCATCTGAAAAAGAAAATAAAACATTCACTGGTTGGGTTTTATTGGAGGCCAAGCTTTAGATCCTAGCTATACAGGAGTTGCAGTGGTGGGAAAGTATAAGTATAATTAAGTAGATAGGTCCTGATTATTTTCTCTCCGCTCCTAGAGTGACTTGGCATAATGTAAGTTAAACATGGCATTTCATACAATTTGACAATCGTCTCCTCGCGTGTTAAGCGGGCTACCTTTCTTTAGAATAGGAAATAGAAAGTATTTATTTGTCTCAAAATGACCACACTACGTCATAATAAACAACGTCGGGAGGGTAAATAGGTACAGGGTGTGGTTTTGTAAAACAACGCCCAGTCTCAGGGGTGGTAGTATACACAACACTGATGCCAAAAAAATATGTTTTTTTTTTATTTTCATATTCTTTTATATTTTCATTTCATATTCTATTATTTTCTCATTGATTTTATATTTTCATTTAAAAAATCCATGAAAGGCCCCTGCTCTCCCGGGGCGGCGGCCACATGTGCCCTATGGCGTAGCGAGGTAAGCGGGAGTGGTGCGGGCGGTAACAAGCGCATTCTCGAAAGTTTTAGGAGACGTTTGAACAAGGTTTTTTACTAAGGAAGTAATAGTTATAATTTTATTTTTCTTGTAATTACTTTTATGTGTACTATCACCCCTGAGATGGGCGTTGTTTTACAAAACCACACCATGTATATTATGTTTGCCTTTATAAGTGTTTTGTTGCAAAAATCACATAACAGTTATAACTACATAATATATCATTGATAAATTGTATGGAACGCCACGGCGCCGCGCCGTCTCTACACTGTTGCCGGTCGCCAAAGAATTGCATTTATACAATTTAATTATTATTCGTTTTATCTGTTGCATGAGTAATTAATTTGATTTAAAAGTCGTTCAAATATGCCAGTTTTGATGTTTTAGTATAAATGATGTAATTGAAACATTGAACAGTATCAAAGTGGTAATGATCTTACCAATTTCGAAGTATTGAGTCTTGGGTATTTTCATATCGTAACGAGCTGAGGTAATGGCCTCTCTTAGAGCATACGTTATTACGTTTGCCAGACACGCCGGTGGTTCGCCAACAGCTGCAAATAAAATAAATAGGTATAATATGTTAAGTACAGACTACGTATACACTGTGTAATTGTCATAGCACCAATAATTTCGCAACAAAGTTATTTTAAAAGAGACCCGAAACTTTAAATTGAATATGTAGTTACAATCCAGATAGTTAAACCACAAGGCAAAATCAAAGATAAAAAAGACCTCTCAAGAAAAAAGCAGTGGTCAGGACCTACGTACATATTGCATAAAACTCTTAGGCTGGGGTGCACCATCTTACGTTAACTTAGACAAACGTCAAAAATCTGTCAAACTCCATACAAAACAGTTCATTAAAGTTACGGTCAAAGTTAGGTGGTGCAACTCAGCCTTACATAGATAAATTAAAGCGAATAAAAAATCTAAACTTAAGACTGCGATAGGTTATGAGTTAATAATTAGAATGTATCAATTTACATTTGGTTCCCAGGATGGTGTCGTTGCTGTAAGAATTTTTCCTCAAGTATACCCTAAAATCACGAGGTATGTCTTTCGCCTGTGGCACGTGATAGTTCCAAGTACGGTTGGTCAGAATTTCACCCGTCGTCAGATCTCTTACCACGTTCTCAGAAGTCCAATATCCCAAGGCCATTACGAACGAGCCTTCAATCTAAAAATGAATGTTATTAATCTCATTATCAATTTCCCCTTATTGATGGCTTTGCATCTAGCGGCTCCAAAAATAGATAATTAATAAATCAATAAATAAACTTTATCATAATTATTTTACTTCTTACATAACATCACAATGAATTTTACTAATTTTATCGATGGATTCACATAAAAAAAGCTTCAATGTTTACCTGACCAACATCTACTTCAGGGTTGACGGTCCTTCCTACATCTTCCAACAAATCTACCCTCAGCACTTCATGCTCACCAGTCAGTATATCAACTTCAACTTCAGCGAAGCATACGCCGTATATGTTATAATTCTGAGCGTCTGAAGAATTCACGAAACCATGGCTTTGAAGATCAATACCCTGATTATAAGCAGCAGTAATTATTTCTTCCCATGTCGCGTTAGGTGTTGCTTCTTTCACTGGCGCCAACCTAGCATTTAATTCTTCACATGCTCTTTGTACCCCGATTCCAACATTTTGAGATGCAAGGCTGCCACCACTGATGAATGCATTAGGTCCAATGATAGTATTATTGCCTTTAATTTTAATTTTTTCAACGGGTATTTTGAGGAAATATGCTGCAATCTGGATTGCTTTAGTGTTTATTCCTTGACCCATTTCTATTCCAGAATGGGTGATGGCAACAGTGCCATCACCATGGTACACTGATAAATTCACGTCCAGGATCAAGCCTCCTACTGGAGTCCATCTCATGAAAGCAACCCTTAAGCCTCGTTTCTTCCATCTGTTTTCAGTATTGAATTTCTGTACTGCAGCTCTTCTTTCCGTCAAGTCAGATTTGGATTTTAATGTCTGATACATTTCTATTATATCGTTATGTGTTGTTGTATCTACATTTGCAATACGCACTTCAGCAGGGTCAAGATCTAGTTCGTAGGAAATGCGTTCAAGTATATTTTCAGCCATAGCAACGGCTTCTAATGTTCCTAGAAATGAATACCATAAAATATTGAAATAATGTAAATATGTTTAAAAAAAATATATATGTAAAATCTAAAAGTACCTGGCGCTCTACACCATGTGTTTTTATGGGTGTCAGTCAGAACGTTGTATCCTTTGAAGGTCCATCGGGAACTGTCGTAAAGATTGTAGTATAAATCAGTCATAAGCAAATAGAAAGTTTCATTAATCTTGTATCCCTGATCTGAATAAAATTTGTAATCCACGTGTTGAATGACACCAGACTTGTTCACACTCACCTGTAAAATATTTTTTGAATTCCAATAATTGTGTTTAGGTAGTATCCTAATAATTGTTAATTCCCGGATATTTTATCTAACATATTTGTGCTAAGTTTGTACTCTATATTATTATGAATGCTAGAAGCCGATAGTGAAAATTCTCTACCATCGTTTCTAGGAAAAATGTTACATAAAATTGATCACTGTGAAAATACAATAGCAGTTAACTACTTAGTAAGACAAATTGAGTGGAACAAAAATTTGTGTCTATGTACTTTAAAACGGCTCCCCTTTATCTGGCAGATTATCTTGTTACGCAGGAATTCATTTGGCATAACCACGGTAATTAACTCACACACCACAATAATTATGGTGTGTTAGTTAATTACATTTGGCACCATTGAATGGTACCTATTCCAATGGTGGAATATGGCTAACATTTGGAGTGCCTACCCAACTTTTGTAAGTCCTATTTTACCAATCTAAATAAGATAACTCAAAGGTGACTGACTGACTGTCTAGTGATCTATCAACGC
This sequence comes from Ostrinia furnacalis, assembly GCF_004193835.3. Taxonomy (NCBI): domain Eukaryota; kingdom Metazoa; phylum Arthropoda; class Insecta; order Lepidoptera; family Crambidae; genus Ostrinia; species Ostrinia furnacalis. Next base: position 139,963 of record NW_021133671.1, on the reverse strand, counting down.
ACAGCTCAAACCACTGGACAGATCAGGCTGAAATTTGGCATGCAGGTAGATGTTATCACGCTGGCATCCGCTAAGAATTTACGAAACTCCACCCCTAAGGGGGTAAAACAATTACCTCGAAGTCAGTGGAACAAGGTAATCTTTTTCCCACTGCTCTCATATTTGTGGTGAGCGCCTGTATGAATCTTACGGGACGGTTGAGTTTTACCGCGACGAGACTGCTTGCTATTGCGAGTTGGGTGGAGCGCGATATCTTTATACCATACGCACCACCCAGCCTTCGGACGTAAACATCTATGCTGAAAATTTTAATACGATATTTGAGATAATATGGAAAGATGTACTGCTACCGTAAAAACTTAACTTTTTCCTTATACTGACTCTTTTCTGCTAAAAATCCCATAATTATTCATTTTCAGTAACCTCCGGAAGTGCCAGTAATAGAAGTCTTAAATTCTTTGCTATTGTTGTGGCTTCCTACATTTTGGTTGGAAACGTAGCGTGGGCAGGCCTCCCACTATGTGGACCGACGATCTGGTGAAGGTCGTGGAAGGTGCCTGGATGCGAGCGGCGCAGGACCGGTCTTGGTGGAAATCCTTGGGGGAGGCCTTTCTCCAGCAGTGGACGCCTTTCGGCTGAAACGCACGAAAATTTTGGGTTCCTAATGGATTATTTCCGTTATAGTTATTATTATTACCAACCTGTTTGAATCTAAGTTCAACGCTCGCGATATCATGATTTGCGTTCCGTCCATCCACTGAGTAGCACTGTGAACTTCAACACCATCCTCTACTGGTCGAGTCACGCAGACCAGTGTCTCCATTGTGAAATGGTACTGAGAATAAATCGTGTTCTCCCCTTTGAACGTCTTAGCGATATCAGTGCCAGTATTCGTTGCTTCATTTGAGGCAAACTGCGTCAACCGATCCGGATCTTTCTTTGCTTCTTTTACATCAAGTATTGACTTCTTCACATTTTTATAAGTAGCATGAACCATCTTAGCAGCTCTATCAGCTAAATGTCTGCTATCAGCTACTATTATCCCTATAGGTTGGTTGTAATACTGAATAGCGCCGCTACATAACACTTCTTCGTTGGAGGAGTAAAGGACACTGTCGGCTGGTGTAAAAGAATTCAATCCTGGGATATCTTTAGCTGAATAAAACGCTATTACTCCTGGCTCACTCTGCAAATTTAAATCAAATCGTATAGTCATATCATTTGATATGATTTAAAGTTTTAAACATTACATATCTATTAAAGCCTTACCAAAGCCCTTGAAGGATCTATGTTAATAATAGTTCCAGAACCCTCTGTAGAGAGTACAAATGAGGCAAACACCTCATGTGGGAATGCAGGCAAATCCTCCGTATATGGTGCTTCGCCTGCGCATTGAATCTGTAAGATAACATTTTTAGCTTTATGATGTTGTAAAACTAGAATTAGTTCTCAAATTCTATTTTGATTTTCATTTAACTCAAAATTACAGATATTGAAGCCTCCTTCAGATTAGTTACTTCAGGGTGTGTTTCGTTTCAACTAAACGACGTCTACTGCTGAACAAAAGCACTAAGGAACTCCACAAAAACCGGTCCTACACACCGCCCACATTCAGGAGCTTCTCGCAACATTTACCAGATCGTCAGCCTACCCAGTACCTCTATTCAATCCAAAAAGCTCTAATAAACGCTAACTGCCTACGCTTCGAAACAAAACGCCAGGATAATTTTGTCGTATGGTGTATTGAAGCTTGAATTTCAATGCACCAAAACCAGTATGAAAAGCAGTCATCTCTTATTTGCTTCCCTTAAAATATTAATATCATTTGATGTTAGATTCAAAGTGTTTGAAGGTAAGCAGATTATGTTTAAAAACTTTCGCTCACACATACCAAAGCTTCTACTTTCTGCAAGGGCTTGGTGAGAGGCCACAGAGACGGGTTGGTGTCAAAGATCTGCCGGCCATCAGAAACTGGTCTCGTTTCGTGTATTTTGGTTGCCCCTGATTTGTAGAGAGGGTTCAGAATCGACTCGGGGCAAAGTGCAAGTAGGCTCTGAAAAAGAACGAACACAGAATGTGCTGGCATTGTAAAAATAATAACAAATTAAATAAAACAGTCAGCGTCAAATTCATACGTTGGCAACACGTGTTTGTCGCAATTGGAATGAGGTTGTGTTGTCAACTTTTGGCCACTTTTGGCTGACTGTACTTATAAAATATGTGAGTTTGTAAACTGTTTGCTCTTTTTTTTTTCTCTTGATAGTTATAATATTTTCACGAACAAATTACGCCTTATAACACTTTAAAAACAGATGGTAAACATTGTTAGTTGCATTCATTAAAAATTACAATTTCATTACAAATTGGATAACATGTTTTATCGTGACTTACCTAAATACCTGTTTTTGTACAAACAGATGAAACAAGTGAATTAACATTTTCTTGATAATAATTATCTGCCTTTTAGGGTTCCATCATAAAACTACAAGGAACCGTGAACGGTACTTGAAAATAAGTAATGTCGTATGTATTTACAATAATTATAATGGCCACCTATTTAGGCTATACCTACTATTAAGATGAAAGGTGTACCTAATGTGTGAAAGACGAGTACGGAACCCTACATCGATTGACCCGACTCCCACATGCCTTTTTATCTGTCATGCTTGCCTTTTCTATCTTACATGTGCTGTGCAACCTGACTTGATAAGAAGCAAAACATTTCGTGCAAAACAAGTTAATGAGTTCATGTTTTTAATATAATTTTTAATGAACTCTCAATTCTACGACGAATATCCGTTATCATAGGAGTTTCATTTACATATTAATAGCCTTTTTTAAGTCAGAAAAGATACTTCCGTATCTTTTACAGAACAAGTATAGGTAATTAGTTCATGTTTGTCATCTATTTTTCTACTGTTATCAAAATAGGTACCTAAAGCCTTTTTTGCGTCAGAAAAATGCATTAATCGTACAAAACAAGACGTATTTTTAAGATAAGGTAATTAGGTCGTGTTTTTCACTTAATTTCTAATTATGATACTATCTATGCGAACTATTTGCGTCAGAAAATGGATTTATCAACAGAAAAGAACATTAGTCCATAATTTTCATCTAATTTTAAGTGCTCAATTCTAATCCTTCTTTAATTTTTCTTGTCATTGTCACCTATACAGCCTTTTTTGCGTCAAAATAAAAAAAAACGCATTAAATTACGCCGTATACCGTGGCATAGCCGTTAAGTTACGCGTACGTTACGTTTTGTGAGTTTGATCTAAAAAAGGTTCATTGAAATACAATAATATATTATATACAAACCTTATAAAACAGCCCCAAAGCCAGCTGTTTCCTATAAGCTGGGCTAGGCTCCGGTGGGTTTTCTACCGCGACCAGTTCATGGGATAAAATGTTCAATGCTGCTTGGAGAGTTTCATTGGTAAAAATCTTTTTTCCAAACAGGTACTTTTCGGTGAGGGTCGCCCTAGTGTATGGAGATTGAAGTCCACTGTAGACTATTCTGCACTGCCTCAGAATGTTGTCTGAAGGTCTGATGCGGTAGAGGAAACCAGCATTAACTATTGCATGGGCGTTTTGAGCTCTGGGCATTATCTGGAAAAATAATAATAGTTATTAGGTACTGACAGCTGTTTGCTACATGCATGATTGATAGAAGATAAATAATATACAGTATATTATGTAGTATTGAGGATGTCACGCACTGTATACATAAACGACGAATATGAAAACATAATATTTATATGTAAGATTTATTCATCTCTAGGATATAAAGCAAAAAATATGTAACTGAAGCTATTGTAACATAACTAGCTACCGTTGAATGTCTTTAACCATACAAATCATACAAAAGGCTTTAGTTAATTAGCACTATAATGCTTTATTTCTCTTTTTACTAAAGAAAGAAGATCTAGAGAAATAAAGTACCTACTGTAATTAATAATAACAATCTCAGTTCAATTTCTAAACGCCATATTTAATATTTTATCGAAGCCTGTTTATTAAATACTTACTTACATCATTACTTATCCAAAATTTACCTCATCTGATCTAATTTCTCGACTTACAATAATTTCATCTTCATGCTAATTAGAATGTCAATATTAATTTAGTAGAGCGTTACCTAAAGATAATTGACGTCAATTAACTGCGAATTCGGTTTAAGTGTGAATAAATTATGTAATTTTGATAATTATTGCCAACTAGCTATCCGCCCGCGGCTTCGCCCGCGTTTAATACTGTCTGTCACAGAAAAAAAATATCGCGCTCGTCCCTGTTTCAAAAACCGGGATAAAAACTCAAACTATGTCTAGGTATACCAAATTAGCCCTGATAGTTATTTTGAAAATATATTTCATGTACAGAATTGACCTCTCTACAGATTTATTATAAGTATAGATATTAGTAGGTACACAAATAGATAGTATAGATTTGGTATATATTCGCTAAAATCAAGTGGCAGTGCTGGGCGGGGCACGGGCCGAAAGATGTATCGTGGGCAGGCCTCCCCTTAGGTGGACCGACGATCTGGTGAAGGTCGCGGGAGGTGCCTGGATGCGGGATTTATCTACGGTCGCGGGAGGTGAAGACAGCGTTATGAAATATTTGACTGCTATTTAAAAATCTGTAATCCGACTGACGTTTTCCAACCATTTAATTAGATTAGCGATTACGCTGGCTGCACAAACTGGAGTCAGGATTTTAAAGGCAAGCGTTCGCGTGGTGACTTGAGGCATCCGGCGGTCCCGAAACGCCAAACGCTTGGAAAATGCTTCAGCAGGAAAAAGTCAGCTACAATTTATTTCTTTATTTATTCTTTAATGCCATATAGTTGGTACATAAGGCGAACTTAATGCCATTGGACATTCTCTGTCAGTTAACCTTTGGGTTTAAAATTTATTAGATGATGTAGATAAATTGAAATTATAGTTTGTGAAGTTCAGACAATATAAACTTGTTCCATCAATGATTGATTCAATGTTAAGCAAATAAATAATTCCTTGCATAATTTTCAATACAGGGACAGGTCAAACGCTTGCATATCGTGAACTCGAGTGTCATTTTACTATAAAAGGAACTTCCAATTAAATGCAACAAAATTGGCAAAACATTCAGATAATTTTATGCCAAATTCCAAACAAACGTTTCAATTAAAATTCATTATGTGTATCATGCATGACAGCCTAAATTTGAAAGCAGGTTTAAGTCATTATCTAAGTGTGTACATACATTATCATTATTAATGTATACGCACATATAGCAATTATCTTGCACTTGTGAAATACCTACGGATTTAGGTCACTTACACCACGTACCTACTGTTGAAAATATAGTGTGTTACGACACACACAGAATCATGAGGTTCTTTCTGGGAAATTAATTTACTAAAGCATGTTAAAATGATTTTTCTATCGGATACGAAAATCCGAATCACGAAAACGTGAGAATTAATAATGTACAGCCTGTACATTATTAATTGTGACAAAGATAAAATCATTGATATTAATGGAATGTAGGTACTTACTTTGTATGTCTTTACTCTATATTCTTTGTTTAACGGAGGTAACAGAACATTGAGAATGACGCTTCCCTTCATGTCTGTTTTTAAGAAATCCTGCATTGTCACAGTTTTTTTGAATCCCCGTCGTGGACCTGAAAAAATAATAACACTGGTCAACAAAATTTTGTAACAAGAAAGGTGCTTGCTAATTTTAAATTACCTACCTACCCTCAATTTATTCCCATATTTATTTTGATTCCAACAGGTCTAGTTTTCGTGTTACAGCTACTACCCACACAAAATTAAAAATTAACCGTTTTTGTTTCACTTTCGCATTCAGAGAAATTGTTTATTTGAAGAGCGTAGTGTTTTGTTCTGTTTTTAGAGTTAAGTGATTCTTAAATAATGTCAAGAAAGTGCAAAAATGATCCTTACAAGTTTTTTTAATTTGTGGTGACATTACTTTCAAAACTCAGCGAAGGAATTTGACACCATTAGTAACTAAGTTACATAAACAGTTTTTTGGCTTTTCCATCGGACAACAAGACAAAGTGAGGATTCCATACATCTGTTGTGTTACATGTGTGGGTCTTTTCACTGGGTGAGCGAAAAGATCTCGATCTATGCCTTTTGCAATCCCTATGGTTTGGGCGGAACCAACGAATCACTCATCTGATTGTCATTTTTGTCTTACTGATACAAAAAAGGTATTACAAAGTAAAATTAAGTATCCTGACCTGCCTTCAGCCTTCAGCTAAAAGACCGATCCCTCATAGTGAAGATCTATCGGTAGTCCGCTACCAGAACCACCTCAAACTAGCGATCTGGCCGTTACGCCAAAAATCGAAAAGACACATTGGATCCTGACTTTGAGGGCATATTTGTTGGCCCTCAAATCAGGGAAATTGATAAAAGATGATATATTAATTTAAAAAAAGCTTAGTAATTTAGAAAAATCAGCTTGGGAATCTTTCATGAAAGTAACTTCCAATTTTCTAGGAAATCACCGATCAAGTGACCATAAATGTATTATTGCGGAGCTTTTATCTACTTATAAGGCTTTGGCCTGTAATATGTCATTGAAAATACATTTTCTTCATTCATATTTAGACTTCTTCCCTGAAAATTTGGGCGCCATCAGCGATGAACACGGTGAAAGATTCTATCAAGACTTCTACCATAGAAAAGCGATATCAAAGCAAGTGGAGCCCACGAATGTTAGCGGATTACTGTTGGACATTAAAACGAGACATTTCTGAAGCAAAATACAGACGAAAATCATAAAAGGAAATTCATATTAAAGTTGCAATAAATCGAAATAACTTCTTCTTGTTGATAAAAATTCAAAATTTCTAAAATGTTATAAAACGGTATTACAAAAAAACTATTCGTATTTAAAACATTTAAATTGTATTTCTAGTATCCTTATCCTTGTCCTAATCATAACCAGACAAAAGTTTTCATGTTACATGCAAAAGTTGTTTTTTTGTTGACTAGTGTAATATTAAGTTACTGACTAATACAAATCAAACACGAATGTTACAGTTACCGCAGACTACAGTACCTCTAGCATGAACAACTTTCGTCTTAGAATCGTTTGCGTATTCGACTAAATTCGATACAAAGCCAAATACGAATTCAACCTTCGAATTAAACAGTAACGTGACAATTTTTATTGTCAAAATAAGTAAATATATTCTTGCAACCATTTCTACTAATAAGTTCACTTTACGACACGTTCACAACCATACTGAATCTTTAGATTCGAATACGCAAACGATTCGAAGTCGAAAGTTTTTCGTGCTAGAGATACAGACTTTTTGTCGGCCGATAGTTTAGCCGGTCTGTTGATCAATCAGTATTAGCCAATTCCTCATACCTACTGCAAGCCGACCAAACTTCGACCGACTAAAATTCTGTGGGTTGTCTAAAGCCGTCTGTTAGCTTGAACTTACATATCGTCAATTGGGCACCGACAGTTTCAAAAAGAAGAAAAAGGTCTGAAGGAAATTCGTTATGTTTATGCTTTATCATGAGATTTCCAGCGATAGTGCCAATCTGGAAGGAAAACAACATTGTTTAATTTGAATAATTCGATTAAATAAAAACGCACAAAAAAAAGTTGTGTGTGATTAAATAAACAATTTACAATCGTTAACACCATTCAAATGATCAATGAACTCGTACTTACATAGTACTAAGTAATTTACGTTTTAGTAGATATTCGTGTCTCAATAATCTATCTATACAGGGTGGAAACGATAAGTGATCTCACTCGATTATTTCTAAACTATACAATATATTTGAAAACTAGTTAATGATCCTAAAAGTACTTCACGAGCTCTATTCAACGGTATCAATAATTAGTTACAAAATAAACGGGATCTATCCGAAAATTCAATGTTTGTAGCTTCCATACATTTAGTAAAGCCACATAATATTAAAAACTGTACGAGATATCGTAAAAATGGTACTGATCCTGAAAGTACTTCACGAGATCTATCCAATGGTATCAGTAATAGCTTACAGAATAAACTGGATCTATGCAAAAATTCAATGTTTCCATTTTCCATACATTAAGTTCTACCACAGTCGTGGCACTCAACTCTTGATAATATTATAGCAAGAAAAGCCTAAAATCAATATTTTCCATAAATATTTTTAAATAACAATGCAATTCACGACCTTATTTTACGAGTTTATTATTTAATTAAAAAAAATACACTTTTGATATTGTGTGTCTGGCATACATTTAGTATGGAAACTGGAACTATTGAATTTTCGAATGGATCCGAGTTTATTCTGTAATAACCTATTATTGGTACCGTTTGAAAGAGCTCGTGAATCACTTTCAGGATCATTAACCAGTTTTTTGATTATCTTGTATAGTTTAGAAATAATCGAGTGAGATTACTTATCGTTTCCACCCTGTATAAATAAAAATGAATTGATGTTCGTTAGTCTGATTAAAACTCGAGAACGGCTGGGCCGATTGATCTGATTTTGGTTTTAAAATGTTTGTCGTAGTCCAGGGTAGGTCTAAACGGTGAGCAAATAAGGAAAAATTGCGATGGCTTATTTATTGCCTTTAAGGCAGGTGGCAGAACAGAGTTCGCCGGGTCAGCTAGTAATTAATATAAATCATGTTTCAGCCCAATGAGGATCAGTACTGTTGTAGAAAATTCAATAAAACTAGTATCTACGTTAATCTTTAAGACATAAGAAAGATATATCTTTTTGAATTATCCAAATCGGACCATTACTTACGAAGATATTAAGTAATAAACATAGGCCGTTTTTGCCGCTAAAAGTCAACGTACGCAAGGCCGCGTGACGTCATTATATCCGAATCGAGCGCAGCCGGCGTACTAATGGGATGGAAAATATTTTTTTCCGGCTAAACTATCAGTTTTAGAAAAAAACTTTTAATAACATTTATTCTTCAAAATAAAGTAACCTATCGACCAGTAATTTTTAAAAATAAAAATTGTGAAAAATAAGTATTGCTATAAAATTACCTATCGATAGCTTACTTTATTCTGATGAATAAATTACATTACAAGTTTTTCTCTAAAACTGATAATTTGGCTAGAAAAAAATATTTTCTATCCACGCAGTACGCCGGCAGCGTTCGGATCGGATATAATGACGTCATCGTCCCCGCGCCGGGCGGTCAGTGAACTTTTTTAGTAATTTGGCCATAACTTCGTCAATTTTTGTCGTAGAACAAAAATTTTTGCACTGTGTATTAAGGATTTCTTAGCCCTATAAATCTGCATTCACAGCTAAAAATCGAAATGATCCTCATTGGTAGTAGTAGAAAGTCGTTATTACTCGGAAGTTGTTAATGCCTGATTTCACCATCAATCCCTATTTTTGAAGTGACCCCTATAAAACAAAATTCCAGTTATGTTACCATAGGGGTCACTGAAAAATTATCGGATTGATGGTGAAAACGGGCATGAATCTCTTATAACATCGGAGTCTTCAGGGCAAGCCGTTTGTTTGGTTTCTCTTTTATCTTCTATTTAGTAGGATTACAATAGAATAGAACAGTATTTCCCAAAGTGGGCGATAACGCCCCCTTGTGGGCGCTGCAGGCTTAAAGGGGGGCCGATAAGAGACCCAGAAAAAAAATCGGGACGTTGTGTAGAGGCTTGGGAGGCGTCATCTACTAGGAGGACTCTTAGACACCGACTGAGCTCGACTCTTGACTACAAAAATGGAGGGCGCTAAAAAATAATTTATTCTCAAAGTGGGCAGTAGACTAAATAAGTTTGGGAACCCCTGGAATAGAATAATAATAGTAAAAGGTATGTTATTACTTACATTTCTTACAGGAATATGAGCAACCAATCGGAGATGATCATAAAATGCACTCATGTAAGTAAAATCGTCATCTGTGCTGGCGGCTTGGAATATGTCCAACAGCTCACTCAGTGTTGTCCCTGCGTTCACTACTAAGTTCTGGTCCTTCTGCCAGCCTTTTAATTCCGATACTCCGCTTATGTCAATCAATGTTGAAGGGTAGTCGTCTATGGGATAAGCTCCTGAAAAAGCAGGAAAAAATTTACGATTCTATTAGGTACACCCAACTATTCCTTAGTCTAAAATACTCGATATACATATACGAGTATGGCCAACTTTATCCTTAAGACATCGTGCACACTAAGTACAAACTTTTTTATCGGCCAATAGTTTCGTCGACTTCTTATTTGAATGAGGAATTGGCCCGGCCGGCACCAAATCAGTGTAGGTGCGTGCACTTTCATATTTGTCCACGCTGATTGACAGCCCGACCAAACTATCTTTCTACAAAAATTCTGTAGTCTGCAAGGACTCATAGAGTTAGTTACTTACCCTTTGCTGTATTCCCAGCAACAAGCATGTACGATTCAACTCCTCTTCTTTTAAATACTTCAAATATATCACGAATCGTTGAAACTCTGAACCAACATTTCCCGTCCTTTAAATCAATTTCCAATATGTTTGGATAATCCTCTTTTGTAATAACGCACCAATCGTCTTCATCGGTACATTTTTTAGTACATGGCGATCCGTTCTTTTTACATTTGGGCATGTCTTCTATATCTTCCAAATTGATACGTTTCGGGGCATCTTTTGCAAATTTTTTGAAGGCATCCAAAATGGGTCTGTATCCAGTGCAACGACAAACGTTACTGCCAAATGACTGTTCAATTTCGAACATGGTAAGGTTGTTTTTACTTTGCAGAAGGCTGTAAAAATACACGGTATTATGACGCCAAAGATTCGAACTACTCGCATTGTATATTAGGTATGTAAATCAGTTCATAATCATGAGAAGTTTACAATGGATCATAAGACTGGTTTTTGCTAGCATATTTTTTACTTATTTCCTACGATTCAGTCGAATTTTGATCGCAATTATTTTACTACCAAAAAGCTCAGGATTTGCCTCACTGGATGCGTTCTGTGTACCTACCATGAGTTTACGTTAGGTGTGCTCGCTACCGAGTACGTCAAAAATCTCTATGAAGATTTTGTTTCTTGAAAGTAGTCGCTAGGGGGCGCTGCACAATATGTCATACAATTAATGTCATTTTTTTACGCAGTCGCTAGGGAGCACACCTAACATAAACTCATGGTAAGCACACTGTGGTCTGTCAGGTCAAAGTAGACGCAGCCCACATCATTTTTGAACAACATTGTCAATCTCTATACTTACGAGTACAAAACATGTTTTGTATTGTTGCGATCTGACAGGGCGAGCATGAGCAAAGAACGCAAACTGACAGGTACGTGCTGGTTTTTTACTTGAACGCAGACCGCATCCACTGTGAGAAATCCTTTAGGGCTTAAATTATGGTGTCACTTTTAAGTGACCACAGAGTACCGGTTGAGGTCGAACCCGTAATCAGGGCACTCTCGCGCACTGACGGAACGCACTGCACTTTCATTTTGAGGAATCTGATGGCGCATGTATCCGTGATATTGTTAAGTTCTGTCAAGTTGAATCAATTCAGAAAAAAATATCGAGTTCAATTCAAAAGACATCATTCTGTCTGACCCCAAATGTCTTAAAAATTATTCGACCTACAACTCAAGTTAAAAAAACAACTTGATGCTTTTCTTTTTTTGAAATTCAAAGGCATGCCTACATTTCATTTGAAATCAATCAAGTGCCTACTGTACCTATACCTACCACGTTTTAACTTAGCGCCTAAAGATAAGTATAAATTGATATTTTGGAATGGAACTTGCCAACCGTTGTCAACGATGAAGATTATTTATTTAGTTTATTTTCTGTGATGGGATAACTTTCATAATTACCTGTATAAAGCCATAACCCATCCTGGAGAACAATACCCACATTGACTACCATTGTATTCCGCGAGGGTCTTCTGTATAGGGTGGTAGCCGTCATGCCGGTTCCCAATCTTTTCTATGGTAGTGATGTCCCAGTTGTAGCAAGAAGTTATCGATACCAAGCACTGTGGAAGAGAAATCATTTCATTATACTGTTGGATCATCCAATGGAATTCACATTTTCGGAGTATTTAATTAAATCGATGCTGAAACTGTCATTAAACTTTTTTATCTGCATCTAAAACTAAAACACAGTTAATAATCGCAAGGATCCACCATCAGCATTAATAGTATACATTTATAATTATAATTTGTGCTTAATATACCAACGACAGCAAAATTCCGTTAAGGTCATTTGAAAGTTAAGTAACATTGTTATCTCACAGTCACAAAAAGGTTACTTTCGTACACAATTGCCAATTAATTAGTAAAGGGAAGCGTACTGTCACCGCGTTAAAACAAATGCATATCTAAATTAGGGTATTCTTACAGCGTTAACGGAGGTCGGCGCGGCACCAGGTGTTTTGACTACAGACACTATGCATGCGCCACAGCCACCTTCTCTGCACATGTACTTAGTACCGCGCAACTCCAGGTAATCTCTCAAGTAGTCCAGTAATGTCACATGAGAGCTGACCTCGCATCCCACTGTAATAGATAGGTATAATTAATTAGTTCATTAATGAACATACTGTGGCGGCTTTTATTTAATAACTAGCTTTCTACCCGCAGCTTCTTCCGGGATTTTTCCGGAAATTATTCGAATTTTTCTTTTCATAAAAACCATCCTTGGATTTCAACGAAAATTAAAAAAAAAGAATTGGTAAAATTGGTCCAGGCATCTTTAACGCATAACTCATGCGCTTTTACTAACGCATTTTGCGATTCATTTTCAACCGACTTCAAAAAAGGAGGAGGTTCTCAATTCGACCCGTAGATATGTTTTTTTTTTCTATGTTTGTTACGCAATAACTCCGCCAATTATGAACCGATTTGAACAAATCTTTTTTCAGCGTATAGGTAATACCTCAAGGGTGGTCCCATTTAAATTTAATAATAGAAAAAACAACCCCCAAGGGTGGAAAATTGGGGATGAACTTTTTTATACGCAATATCTCCGCCGATTTTATATCAATTTGCACGATTATTTTTTTTGTTGAATAGGTATTATCAAAAGGGTGGTTTCATGCGAATTTGAAGAAAATATTTCACCCCCAAGGGTGGAAAATTGGGGTTGAACTTTTTTATACGCAATATTTTAAATTTTTAGTTTTTTTTTGTGTTCACGCATTTGAAGTCGGTTTTATTTTTTTAATTATAAATAAAAGATTACAATTTAAGTGCGATTTTGCAACAAAAATATGTCATCTGATCGTAACAACACAAGCAGAAGTTCAGTTTTTTGTCCATCATTTGCCAGTAATCCAGTTTCAACAAACTAGTCTAGAATTTATGAAAGCAGTTATCTACAGTTAGTACACACTGATGTATGATCTGTATAACTGTATTGCTGCTTTCTCAATGTCCAAACATAAAGCAGACTATACCTACATATTTTTATGACTATTTTTTAATTAAAATGTTTTTTGAAAAGTAGATTTAACTCCACGCAGCTAACCTATTAATTTATTCCATCATCATCATTTCACTCATAGTACATCAACTGCCTACCTGCGTAGGCCTCTCTCAATGAATTCATGAATATTAATTATTTTTATGTACATTTTGCCTACATTTTTACGTACAAATTATTTTGCTATTGAAGTGTTAATTAGTTTACGTTTTGTTACACGAGTTTACGCATGTGTAATTTTTTGTCCTTGTAAATTGTATTTCTTGTAAAAAAAATACTACCTTAACAAATAATGTGTACTTACCTACTTATTTCTACCTCGAGAATAAAACGTTTTTCTTTTTCACTTTAACATTTTGTTAATGCAATTATTTTTCTACTTTTGAGTGTACTTTTTGGAGTTAACTGAAATTTATTTATTTCTTGCTTTTTATTTAACCTTGTTGTTAACATTTAAAAGGCATAACATATTATAACCTTCACACATAAATAAAGAATTATATCTTCCTGCACATTTATGTACAATTAAATGCTGTTGAAACATTGTTAAACAAATAAAATAAAATATCAAAAGCAATTTTCTAATTTTTTGAAGGACAGGAATCTGCCTGATCTAAAACTACTACGAGTTGTAAAAAAGTTTAAAATTTTAGAAAACTATATCGTGACTTTTATTAATAAAAATCAATCATCTTAATTGGTTAAAATCGACGTATAAAATCGGAAAATAAATTTTACAAATGCATATTTTCAGGGTTCTGAAACTTCGAGTAATAAAATTGAAGAACATAAAAATATTTACTTATTTTAAATTTCATTTAATAGGTAAAAAGTGAACCCACGACCTACGACACGCCTACTCTTACCATTAGCCTACGGACATTAGTTAACCAATATTGAACTGATTCTTACGCTGCAACACCATTTTATCAATGCAAGGGTAAAAAGTAGATGACACTTAAATAAATTATTAATTAATGCATTCTGAATTCATTGTTTCAACATAGTAATAGTACTCATTCAATATTAACTTTTGAAACACATATACTAAATATTTACAAATAAAAAATAATACGTCCTAAATCGCTGTCCAAACAACGCGACATGGTGCCCAGAATGCTGGCTCAATATTATAAATTAAAATTTATATCTCTAAAATTAAAGTATATAGCTACGCATGACACAAAACTTGATAATTATTATTATATTTTTCCTAGCAAAAGTGTAGGTATAATAATGCAGTGCATTATAAAAAGTATGATAAGTCATGTAATATTCTACCACTGTAGTTATATTAATTTTATGTTAACTGCATTTTTATTTTTTACTGCTTATATTGTGATGTCTAGTTTCGAATTTAACAAAACAAAAAAAAAATGCTAAAAATTTATAACATAGATAAACAAAAGTTACATAAATAACCGCAACAACATCAAAGCTGATTATCTCGTTAAACATCTCCTAAAATTAATTAAAAAGCCTCGATAATTAATGTTAGTTAATTAAAAAACAAAAACTTACCGTAACACTTGACTCCGTTCACAGTGAAGTATATCCTGTCCATGACCGAGTGATTCCACCGTATGTCGGTGACTGGTTCATACAAAAACTTTAACTTGATGCATCCAACGAACGAAAAATGGTGTAAACACACGCCTTTAAAATGCGTGCCGGCCCGCTAAACTTCAGCGTTACAATAAAAACGTGTAAAAAAACTATTTTTTGCCTAAAAAAAACTTATAAAATCTTCTAAAATCAATTTTCTTATATTAAAATATTACCTTATAAATAGTAGTAAAATAAAAGTATCCTACTTCCTACTAATATTATAAATGCGAAAGTTTGTATGGATGTCTGGATGTTAACATGAGTTTGTTACTAACTACTGAACGGATTTTGCTGGAACTTTACAGTATTATTGTTTATAACCCAGAATAACATACAGGGTGGAAACGATAAGTGATTTTACTCGATTATTTCTAAACTGTATATCTACAATATATCGAAAACCTGGTTACTACTGATCCTAAAAGCTGCTGTTTCAAACGGTAAGTATCAATAATATGTTACAGAATAAATTGGAACTATTTGCAAATTCAATGTTTCCAGCTTTCCACCCTGTATAGGCTATAATAAAATTTATGACGCTCTGTGACAAACTTTTCACGCGGACGAAGCCGCGGGCAAAAGCTAGTAGAAAATAAAACAGTTTCAATGTATGCTAATGTTAAAAAACATGTTTATAAAGCGCGGCTTTTATTTACTCCATTACAAGTGGTCTAGGTATTTAATAGAATTTATTATGCATCTAGTATTAACGTCGACGAGTAGGTACTATTTACAATATGTAGGTTTTTTATGTCACTATAGGCCTTATACAGAAGCTCAAAGTTGCACAGCGTGCTATGGAGAGGGCTATGCTTGGTGTTTCTTTGCGAGATCGAATCAGAAATGAGGAGATCCGTAAACGAACCAAAGTCGCTGACATAGCCCGACGTATTAGCAAGCTGAAGTGGCAATGGGCAGGGCACATAGCTGTACCCCCAGTGAAAAGGGATCTAACTCGACTTAGATCAAAATTAAATAAATAAATAAAATAAATAAATATCCTTGGACATTTTACACTACGCCGCTAGCCCCAAACTAAGCAAAGCTTGTACTATGGGTACTAGACAACGGATATAAACATACTTAAATACTTTTTTTTTTGTAAATACATACATTTATACATAGAAAACACCCAGTCCAATACAAACAAATATGTTCATGCACACAAATGTTTGTACTGTGCGGGAATCGAACCCGCAACCTCCGGAATAGTAGTCCGATTCGAACCACTACACCAAACGGCCGACTTGACTTTATAACATAATGTGAATCTCTGAAAAATTTGCTATTTTTGTATCTAATCGATATGTTTCTACGACGTATAGAAAAGAAAATAATTTTGTGCCAAATGATACAAGTAAGGCTTTGTGAACCAATTTTGAGTTTTCTTTCGTGTATATTGATACATCTCTACTTTTAACAACGTGTACCGGAGGCTTCTTTCAATTTTTTATTGTGTCAAGCAAGAGGTACGACTCGTATTACTACTTTTTACACGATTGAAGTTGTTCAGATTGAATTTGTGATCAACAATATAAGATGACTCATATTAATATACACAAAAAAAACTATGTATTGTTGGTTGGTGAAAAAGAATATAACTTAATTTATAGCACAAAAAGTAAAAGACAAATGATTATTTATTTTGTGTATAATGATTCAATTAGACTAATACCATTAACCACAAAAGTTTCGTACATGTGTAAAATGTTATCAGTTACTTAGATCAAAAACATTTGAAAATCGCAACTAATGATTTGGTTAATTATTTGGTGTAAAATGATATAACTTAGCCCAATTGTCAGATTAAAGGAAAACATAATGCGTAGTTTATAAATCAAAGAACTTTAGTTAATAGTTTTAATAAATAATGGTTAACATCTACTAGTAAAACATATAATTGAATTCATAGTGCCTAACGTTGTCAATAAAAGTACTTAATAAGTGCATTATAGAATTAACAAGAGCTCCAACTACTAGAACTCTTTATAAACAAAACTCATCACCTTAGACAACAAATTGAACTGGGCGAGTCATGTCGAGAACAAAATAAAAATGGCCTGTATAGCATTCCATCAGGGCAAGAGACTCATCGGTAGTAGATGAGGTCTCAACCCAAAGATAACACTGGCTCTACACGTCGGTTATATGGCCCTCTTACACATATTATTATAGATCACTTGTATGGTGGCACAGAACACAACTATCAACAGCAAGATTTTTGATCCAAAGCCTGCAACGCCTAGTAAGCATAGCGGCCACTAGTTGTATGAGAACCACTCCATCGACATCACTTGAGTACCTTCTAAATCTCAGATCTTTAGACCTCATCATTCAGGAGGAAGCGCAAGCAGCCGCTCTAAGACTTAAAGGTAAGAACGGCATATAGAAGCAAAACAAGGAGACAGGACATTCCACGATCCTGCACAAAACCCTAATAAAAGAAATACCTCTCACCGAGGCACCTATCGGCAGAATTCCCTGTGTTCACTCTTCGACTGAAGATATAATATCCAGCTTACAGCGGAAACGCAAGATTGCTCTGGAATCAATGAAGTTAGGATATTACACTGACGGCTCCAAAACCCAAAAAGGTACGGGAGCTGGTGTCTTCTCGAATTACCTAAATATACTAAGAATATCAACAACACTAGATAAACACAATACAATTTTCCAAGCAGATTTCAATCAGAGCAGCACAGAAGGTTGCAACCATGGATGTCTATCCTAGGTCTGAATATAAAAATAATCTCAGATAATGCAAGCAATACAAAGCAACTTAATATACTACATTATAATACTTATATTGGAATGCCATGACGCGCTCCTAAGTCATTGCAGATGCAAATGGCGTTACCCTGCACTCCTGAAGTGGATCAAAGGACACAGTAACTCCTTGGGCAACGACGCAGCAGATGAACTGGCCAGAAGGGAGATCGTACACGACGGTATTTGGTCCGGAACAATTATAATGCCGATACCATAAGCACAGATCAAGACCTGGCTGCGCTCCAAAATAGAAAAATAACACCACACAGAATGGAAAGATTGTGAAAGATGTAGGCAAACAAAAGATGCAGTTGTGGATATCGTCACCGTCGTGGCAGAATTAAATAACTGACACTTTTGGCAAAAACCACTTTTTCCACTTTTTGTATAGTAGAAAGTGTTACCTATATTTTGGTCTTACTCTCGTGGCAATATCTATGATATTTCCAAAGATATCTTCAGTTTAGTGAAACTATTGACCATAAATTACAACTCTGTTTGTTGTAGAATTTACGTGGCAAAACTGAATAAGTGACTTTATTTAATTCTGCCACAACTCACTACGAAACATTGCTTCAAAATACTTGTACTAAGAAAGTCAATAAGTGACTTTATTTAATTCTGCCACAACTCGATCCGAAACATTGCTTCAAAATACTCGTACAATTGTGTTTTTGATTTATTTCATTTTTGTAACATTACTTTAAATGTTACTTTTAATTTCAATATTCATTACTCAGATGTTGAATCTGGATAGTTACCTTCATCATCATCATCATTTCAGCCATATAGGACGTCCACTGTCGAACATAGGTCTCCCCCAATGATTTCCAATATGACCGGCTGGTAGCGGTCTGCATCCAGTGCTTTCTTGCTACCTTTATGAAATCCACGTTGTGCTTTCCGGTACGTGGCCTCCACTCCAGAACCTTGCTGCCCCATCGTCTGTCAGTTCTGCGTACTATGTGCCTTGTCTGTACAGAAAAACTGAGCATAGCCCTCTTCAAAGCGCACGCTGTGCAACTTTGAGCTTATTTATAAGGCCTATAGTAAGAGGCCGCGTTCCCGAGCCGTATATCATCAGTGGTAACACATACAGATTGTAGATTTTCGTCTTTAGGCACTGAGATATTTTGGATGAAAGGATGATGTGTAGTTTCCCGAACGCTCCCCAGCTGAGTTGGATTCGACCTCTTTCTCTACCTAGCTGAAACGTTTGTCCGAGGTAGACATACTTGTCAACAATCTCGAGATTCGAGCTCCTAACCGAAACTGGGTAGGACGCAACATAGACATTTGACAAAAGCTTCATTTTTCCATGTTGTTCACCCGAAGGCCTACCTTTTGGGAGATTAAGGTCTTCCAATGACTTTGCCATGATCACACAATATCGTCGGCAAACCGAAGGTGAGTGATGTACTCGTCGTTGATGTATATCCTTTCTATTCAAGGAGTTTGAAAGCGTCTTCCAATGCAGCGGTGAATAGTTTCGGAGATCCGGAGATATAACATCTCCCTCATGCCTCACTGCAAAGGAATCGCCCTCGTACTCCACTCCTGTACTCGGACCAACATGGTGGCGTGTACAAGCACTTCAGCACCTCGATATGTACCGATACTTTTCAGAAACCGGCTTGTTCGGGAGGCTGGAAGTCATCGATCCTACGCGCGAGATCATTCGTGATAACTTTCGAAAACAGCTTGTAGACATGACTCAGAAGCGAGATTGGTCAGTAATTCTTCAGCAAGGTTTTATCCCCTTTCTTGAAAAAGAGTAGGTAACACCACGCTTCTCTTCCATGCCTCTGGCGTTGTTCCCTGGAGTAAGACGAAGTTAAATAGTCTCTGAAGGACTTGACTTTAATATCGATGTTCCACCCGAGTTCAGAAGCTCCGAGTTTATTCCGTCATCCCCCGTTGCCTTGTTGTTCTTGAGGTGTTTGAGAGCCATCCTAATCTCGTATAGGCTGATAATGCTGATATCCACAATATCTTCGTCGAGGTATATAGCTGTCCATAAAACTTTTCAATCTCACCCAGAACCTCGGCTTTTGTTGACGTTACACTACCTTCCGCAGTCTTCAGCTTTGTCAGCTAGCTTCGCCCAATAGAGTAGTCTCTTGCGAACACTTTGGAGCATTGGTTCCGCCCTATCGTCTCTTTAATACTATTTGTATTAAAGTTGCGAACATCATGTCGGAAGGACTTCCATATCTGTCTATTAAGCTGCCGATGTGCCTTAGCGTCAACGGAGATCTGCAGAGACATTGAACGTCGTTCTGCCATGACGTTGAGGGTAAGGAATCCCTATGGATCCCTAGGGAGAGATCCCTATTACAGTTTTATTGTTTTTGGATTATTTTAATGTTGATATTCATTTCGATGTTGGTTCTTTCAATTTAATTTCAATGTTATAGGAATCTGATGTTGATAGTTACCATACCAATTTGTTAAACATTTATAAGTATTGAATAAGTAGGTATATTTTAGTATTATTTAACAATTTTACAGATTTTGACTAAAATCGCATCAACAAAACAAGTAAAATAAAATAAATAAATCAACATTTAGGTCAATAAAAGTGTGGCAAAATTAAACAAGTGTACTTATTCAATGGAAATATTCGTTTTTGTAATACCTTGGTTGTGGTAAAACTAAATAAGTGACACACAAAAACTAAATAACTGCAACTTTTTTGTAAAATACGGTTGTGGCAAAACTAAATAATTACATTTTTATTTTTTTATTTAAAATAATACAAAGTAACGTCATCGAAGAATATTGAATTAATAAAGGTAAATTTGCTGTATAAAATATCAAAAGACCTACAGTAAAATATTTTTACCCTTAAAAGTTATCGACATTTTTAACGAAAAAAAATACAAAAACGTGAATATCTCGCAACTTTGGTTTTGTCAGTTATTTAATTCTGCCACGACGGTGACGATATTATATCGAAAAAGTTAAAGACTCATAAGACCNTTGGTGTACATTGATATAAGTAGAAATTTTTGGACGATTTACCCTAAATAAGCTGAAATAATGATTCCTCATAGTTTAATTACTAATGTTTGTTTTACAACTTTTTCTAAAATTAAAGAACCAAAAAAATATCAACAGAAATGGCGTAAAATGTATCACTTTACACTTGTTAGCGGGTGGTCAATTCAGTGTGGTGTAAAATGATTTATATCCCATTACATCACTTTACACGAATGTAAAATTGCCGTGCATGGCGATATAACTGGGTTTTTATTTTATTACGAAAAAACTACATGCTATATTTCCCAAACTGGCACACTGCCTAATTATATCTAACATTACCTTTCACCTAAAAAATATTTCACCAAGTTATCTCTAATAGCGACGAAGCAGGATTTTTTTTAACTTCAAATGCGATTTCCCAAAAATCACCATTTTCGACTTAACTCCGTTTTCACTGGGAGTACAGATAGTACGCAGAACTGACGGCCGATGGGGCAGAAAGGTTCTGGAATGGAGGCTGCGTACCGGAAAACGCAGCGTGGGACGTCCACCTACAAGGTGGACCGACGACATCGTAAAGGTAGCAGGGAAGCGCTAGACGCAGGCCGCTACCAATCGATCAACATGGAAAGCATTGGGGGAGGCCTATGTTCAGCAGTGGACGTCCTGTGGCTGAAATGATGATGATGATGATGAGGTTTTTTATGTGGGAACAGTGCGTCCATTTACTGCATTTCTGTGTTATTTCAAAGAAACTCTAACTCTAACTCAAAGAACACAAAAATTCAATTAATTTGATTTGTTACAGAAACACGCTCGTGAAATCTAATTTTATTGCTATACAGGGTGGAAACGATAAGTAATCTCACTCGATTATTTCTAAACTATGCTTCTGTTATTGGTTGGTACCATTTGATAAGCTCTATCAATTGGTACCATTTGATAAACTCTATCAAATGATACCAATAACAGTTTAAAGAATAAACTAGATCTATCCGAATTTTTTTCGATATCTTGTATAGTTTAGAAATAATCGAGTGAGATTACTTATCGTTTCCACCCTGTATAAATACAGTCTTCTGGTTAGACTTGTTTTCATGGATATATTTGGCACTATATTCCAATTCAATTCTTTATTGCTATTCCACGCGTTTAAGGATGTCCTTTTCAAGTCTTTTGCGAAAAATAATGTAAATCACAAGAGTAAAATTGTAACGGAGAATATTATATCCGCATTATTATTTGCACCACATGTTGTAGATATGACGCATTTTCTTTAACAGTTCATAAACTCCTTTAAGAATGTATGTAAAAATGCTATTGACTTGATTTAAAACGACTACAAAGATAGACCGATAACAAACTAACGTTGTTATACAACGTGCTCCTTTTTTTCCGGAAATTTTAGGGGTATATTCTATAAATAAAAACTAGTTAAAGAGTCTTAGGAATATAATATTGTGTTTTTAAAAGCATATTTTTGCAGATATTGTGGATTCTAGATTTAGAAGATACCCAAGATTATAGTATCATCAATCTAGTTTTTTTTTTTTTCAAAATTGTCATCTAGTCTTTTTATGCAGACTTTTTATTGATAAGTGTATGTAAATTATGAATTATTTCAGTGAAAAATTGAGTTTTTAAATAATTTTGTATGAAAAAATAAGTCGAAAAAAATTATTGAATTTAACAAAAAATGTAATGCCATTCCATTCTTTGAAGTGGTCTTATTAATATCCTTGAGTTCCAGGAAATCAAAAAGAGCACGTTGTATAAAAATGCGTAATAAAATATTTGCCAACAATTTGACACAAATCCTTCAACCTGCATTAAATCGTAAACTGCAGATCTTATCATTCTTCTTGATAACGACAAAAACAAATATGAAAAATAATGTTTACAAATTCTCTCATGAAGGCACGTGTAAGTTTATAAGCGCGTATGACACTAGGCCCGCTTACATTAAAAGGTAGGGGAGACTGGGGCTGGTTTTAACAGGGGTAAATACTAACAGCGTAATTACATAGAACCTATTCGACTTACCACGCTAATTCCAACGCACTTTGTGCCTACGAATAAGCGCGAACGTGTCTCGACCTGTCAGTTGCCGGCCAAGCGTCACGGGAGCAGGTGGCTTCAGACGCCTCCAATTTCACAGGAAAACGAACTTTTTTACGTGTTTAATTTTTTGCATTACTCTTTAAATATGTATCGTAGAAAATTGGCTTTGGTATTGCATAAATCCGAATTTATTGTATTTTTCATTAATTTCAAAGGTAGGTTCTAACGCGTTAATTTGCCCCGAACATTGAGTAAGACTGACTTTTATAACCAAAGTTGTATGTTGATTTATTAGAGGAGTATTTTTTTTGTTATTTTATTTGATAAAGATAGATTTAGTAAGTTTTAAGTTTATTACACATGTTTAAACGGCAAGGAGCCGAATTTCAATGATCATTTGATGATCAAAAATTATTTTTTGTTCTTTGATTTGAGTAATGCTGATTGAGTGAGTCAGTTTATTTAACTAATAAAATTTAAGTTTTCTGTTTATTTTATGAACGGCAAGGAACCGCATTTAATTTTATTAGTGTTTCTAATAAACATTGATTATTATTTTGTTGTTTATCTTAGCCAAAATCCCATTCCCAACTATAAATTATTTCTTACCCCCGCTGTTAAAACTTTCCCCAGCGATGTTAAAACCAACCCCAAACCGGGGGTAAGATCTAACAAATGACTTGTTTGGCAAAACTCGATTTTTCTCAGATATGGTAATTATTATATACATTTTGTTGTACTTTACGTAAAACTCATTAAATTTGACATCACGTACCAAAAAACCATGTTTCTTGCTAAAGCAGTTCAGAAAATATTACGCTCAAATCAAAATTTGTTAGGATCAGCCCCAGTCTCCCCTACTTAAAATTTATTCTAAATCATTATCATCATCATCGTTTCAGCCATAGGACGTACATTGCTAAACATAGACCTCCCCAATGATTTCCATGTTGATCGATTGGTAGCGGCCTGCGTCTAGCGCCTTCCTGCTACCTTTATGGTGTCGTCGGTCCACCTTATGGGCGGACGTCCCACGCTGAAAAAGTTCTGAATACGTCGCAAATAATTATAATTACGGATTTTATTTATTTCAAACTTATGCACACAGAACAGTGTAAATAAGGTGGACTTTTTTTTTCGGATTTTGTATTAAATGGGAAAACACATTGTTGTTTAAATATGTATTTTATTGTGCTTGTGTTATGTCCAGAGTTTGTGTTTATTTTTGTCAAAAGTTAACTAATAATATCTGTGTAAACATATCCTAACGATGTGTAAATTTAATTTTTACTATTGTATTGCAGCATCATTATCATTATCATCATTAGGTACATCTACTTATTATAAAACAAAGTCGCTTTCCTGTTTGTCTGTCGCTATGTAAGATATTATTTAAAACTACGCAAATATTTTTATGCGGTTTTTTTTATTACATAGAGTGATTCAAGAGGAAGGTTTATATGTATTGTGTAAAGCATGACGTAGTTATAGAAGAAAAAAGCCGAGAAATTCCATTGCAACGGTGCGAAGCCGGGGCGAGCCACTAGTTTAGTCATAAATTTTACCTTAGTGCATAAAGTTTTCTTTAGTTCGGGTTGGCATTCAAATTGCTCTGTCCCTTGTATAGAAGTTTGTAAGCTACAATTCGAATTTTTCAACGAAAATAAGTTCCGTAATTAACCGAAAAACGTGTTTTGAACAATACGAATAATTGTACTTAAGGCGATTAGTGTCCTCAATCCGCGTAAAATGGTCATTTTGTAAAGCCTACTCCTCTTTTACTGCTGCACAGAAATAGTTGAAAAAAATATATGTTATACAACAGTTCAAGGACTACATTTGACACGTTTGAATTTTTCCTACGTCTCTTTGTTGTGGATTAAAAAAATAAATACGGCACATCGATTTTTTACTTCAATTCCCTACTCCTCCCAAACGGCTATGTTAATTTTAAAGATTTTTGCACGAATAGATTAAGAATTCTTTAATCTTTAAATGACACGTTGCGTTTTTCAATCGAACATTACTTTCATTCATAAATTTTACTTTTGATAAATTCCGAACGTTTTGCTGTTGAGGGGGCCTTCGCGGGGTGCGGGCGGCAGTCGGCCGCTGGCCTTCAGACGGGGAGGTTGTGTTACTCGCTGCAAACTGACATTAGCGATCAAAATGATTTTTTTCTTTGGCTGAGTTGCACCACCTGACGTGACCTAACTTTGACCGTAGCTTTGGCGATAACCGGTGTTTTTTTGTATGGAGTTTGACAGATATTTGACTTTTGTCAAATTTAAAATAAGATGGTGCAACCCAGCCTTTGTTTGACAATATATTTTATGTCAGAGTTGTTCATAGAGTACGTTCAGTCAGACGATACGATTGAATTAAGGCATGCTTGGACGCTATTATCTACCTAAATAGAATCTATTAGTGTAATTCAGCTTGCAAAATTCCACCCGAACAAACATACTTTACACACAACATACATTGTAAGCTAAATAAAATAAAATAAAAAATATTATCCCATACAAAATGTTCATGGATTTGTAATTTTTGTTAAATATAAATACCTTACTATACGGTGCGCTAGTTTAGAACATTTCGGGAGATCACTTGCGCCTGGGTTGAATGACATCGACATCAAGGATCATCAATTCAAGTTTAAAATAATAGGCAGTAATGTATGAAGAAAGAGCTTCTATTCTGTACCTACCTATGCCCGTGTATTTTTGATCGGTGTCAAATCGGAGTTTTCATGCGGGGTGCGCGGGTGTTGTGCGAAGCGTGAAGGTCAAACGCTCAAGGTCATTGAGGACTCTAATCGCCTTAATGATAACAAAACTACGGTTTGCGTCAATTCTTTCGAAAATTAGAATTATTGTGTTTACAAACGATGTTTAAAGAGTGAACATAAAATAATAAGGAGGCAATTCCTAATAAAACGCCATGGTCGAAGTCATTGACCGAGCAAGTCTAGATTGTAATAAAAACAAAAAACAATCGCACTTAACGGCCAGTGAATTAGAGATTAAAGTTACCTAGTTATAAGCTACTGATAACTTTTTTTGTTTTTAGCGTCTAGTTGACTTGAGAAACAGGTTTCATTCGTAAACATACTATTCATTTAAACACTAGGTTTACCTCTGGTGTACTTTTTAAGGAAAAATAAAATTAAAAACCACTAATTTAATATAATATATTCGAGATCATAATCTTGATCCACTGTAAACTAAATTGTTTCAAGACACATTGTTAGTACCTAGTTTAACTTGAAAATAACATTGGAATCACAAAAACAAAAGTTTTGAAGAAATCATCATTATAATGAAGAATGTTCATTAATTTTGTTTTTTAGCTTTCTGTATTCTCTGTTAAAAATAAAAAATACACGTGAAAGAATTATTTCGATACGTTAATTAGTTTCCAAGATATTGAATTTTAAAAGTGCGGGCGGCGGCCGGCCCACCATTTTATGCGCGTGACGTCATATTACAACGACTGGCTCATATTTGTATGGGTGGAATCTTGCAAACTGAATTAAGACCCACTTCCAGGCAACCGATTAAGCTGAAATTTCGCAAACACATGTGATTTGGATGACCATGCAATATTATGATGACATGGAGCTGATCTGATGATGGAGCTGGAAGGTGGCCATAGGAACTCTATAATAAAACGACTTAAATGCATCGAGTTTGGGCTCGTTCGTTTTGTATTGATGAGTATTTTAATTCTATATAGTAATCGGGGTCTAATGATGGAGCTGGAAGGTAATTCGCAATAAAACGACACAATCGCATCAAGTTTGGGTTTGGTTCAATTTTAATTTCTGTGATGGGTAACAGACAGACAGACAGACAGACAGACAGACAGAGTTACTTTCGCATTTATAATATTAGTTGGGATTTAAATGGGACCACCCTTGAGGTATTACCTATACGCCGAAAAAAGATTTGTTCAAATCGGTTCATAATTGGCGGAGTTATCGCGTAACAAACATAGAAAAAAAAACATACGGTTCGAATTGAGAACCTCCTCCTTTTTTTGAAGTCGGTTGATAATACGCCTAAGTAAATAGAAAAGGCAACAGCTCTCTTTACCTTTACTATTGTGTCGTTGCTCATGCAGATTGCACAGGCGTTCACCAAATCGTCAAGTTGGAAATCTGGGGGCACTGGCACGGCAGTGCCCCCACCAAGTCGAGCAAAAAAGCGGCACGGCCGTACCATCCTTTTCTCGAAGCAATTCAGGCCATTTTCGACCGCCTGTAACTTCGTTGTGGATAAAACTACACTCGCGAGCAAAACTATGGAATCACTTACATGAAGTTGTTTCCACGCGATCTTGTCTACTAACGAATTTGTTAGTAACAAAAAAAGTGGCACCATTTTAAAGATTAAACTTTTACCTTTAAATTGATACCAAATTCATTTAAATCACACCAGTATTTAAAAAGATATCGCAGCTGATGTGAAGAAGTAAGGAAAAAGACATGTATCAACTGTTCGATACATCGCGAGTTGCGGCCCATTTACCCCCTATAAAGGCACGTGTTTTCGGATTTTTGCTTTCACACGTTGATCCATACACATCTCAGCTTCTTTTGACACTTTACCTGGGATTCTACACCTTCAGAAGCAGCACAAATCCTTGCACTATTGCAAGAAGGGCTCAGCCAGCGGGCTGTCGCATGTCAGGTCCACATAAGCCAGTCCTGGGTTTCGAAAGTTTTAAGACGCTTTCGGGAGACTAGTGGCTTTATCCCGAGACCAAGTTCTGAACGGCGCCAGTGCACATCGCAGAAGGATGACCGTTTTTTCATGTCAAACTCTCTATGAAATCGTCATTTGACTGGTATCGACGTCTAGCAAGAGCTCAGAAATGTTCGTAGGATACTTAGCTGTTAGCATGTGGACAGTTCGTCTAAGATATAAGCAATAGAATTTGACTCTAAACAGGCCTGCCACAGGCTCGAAACTGACGGCAGGTCACCGATAAGCGTACCGGTGACCTGATGACCATTTTTACCGTAGAACAACTGAGTTGCGAGACTTGGTTTTTTTGACAAGTACTTATTGTTTTTGATGGGATGAAATTTACTCAAATCAAAACTTTGTGTTGTGATGACGATGTGGCAATGATTTACTTCCTAAAAAAAATTAAATTTGGTGTTCGATCTATCTTGCAATCAAAATCAGCTCTATGATAGGCCAGTAGAAATAGAATAGAATTATTGGATTTAATTCCTGCAAATTAACAAACAATACAAAGATTTTAAAGGGGCATTACGGTATTATCTCGTAAAGAACTTTGTCATCATAGTTTCATAGACATAGGACGTCCACTGCTAAACATACTACCTACTTAGGCCTCCCCCAAATACTTCCACAACGGCCTGTTAGTAGCTGCCGCGGCCTGCATCCAGGTTCTTCCTGCTACCTTTATGAGATCGGCGGTCCACCTTGTGGGTGGACGACCTACGCTGCACTTTCCGGTACGTGGCCTCTACTCCAGAACCTTGCTGTCCCATCGGCCTTACAGGACTTACAGGTTCGAAAACTCATATTCATAACAGTTGTAACTTGTAATGTAAGCCATTTAATCCTGCATAGAATAGACGCAAAAACATTATGTACTTATTTGGACATTTGGACAACCCTCTCATGCTAAAGTTCAATAAACTATTACACAAAGGGTGTGCATTTGTGCAGGTGGTTGTGGGTGTCGGAAGGCTCATTAGTTTGTTCGTACCAACTGCAAAGAGAGTTATGATGAGATTGACGATCAAGAATATTGACGAAGATTTTTAATTATCATCATACCTACTTGAGGAGGCGAGTGGCTCAATGGCAATCAAACGACCACGTCAGCGTCAGTCTGTTTTTACAAAGGTTCCCATTTTTATCTTCAAATATTTACTATCATGTTTGTTAATGTGAAATGTAAGTAAATCACAAATTTTCCGGATTAATGGCCACAGGTCATGGTCACACACCATAGAGTTATTAACTCTATGTCACACACCATAGGGTTAATAACTCTATGTCACACACCCATGTGACTTTAAAATCTTGTTGAGCAAAAAAGCGCGTAAAAGCTATCATAACAACAATCAAAATATTTCAATGATTAAAAAAAACGCTGAGCTCTATCTAATCTTTATTAATTTGTAAGGAATTTATTTAAAATACTAATAACGTTATTGTAATAATCGTTATTGCTTATTTGAGTAAAATAATATTATTTTATTGGACCAGAACCGGAAGTGTACTAAATAGGTACATAATGCAATTGTGCCAATAAAAAAATCAGATAAAAAACAAACTTGAACCAATTACAAATATTTGGACCCCAAGCGCAGCGAGCATCAACCAATCAAAAAGTCGCATTTGGCCTAATCGCTTCCGCCTCAATCTTGGGTGACGCCCATTCCGTATCCGTTTTCAAAAATGCCCCATTGCCCACCATATTCTTTGCTCATAGTGATGTAGGCAACATCGATTAATAGAGAGAAAGAAAAATAATCTAATTCATAATTTATTTATTACTAGCTTTAGCCCGCGGCTTCACCCGCGTAAAATTTCGTTTGTCGCAGATCGTCATTTTTTATAGCCTCTGTCTGTTCTGTATCTGTTATTCTGAGCTATAAACAATAATACTGTAAAGTTTTATCAAAATCCGTTCAGTAGTTTTTGCGTGAAAGAGTAACAAACATCCAGACATCCAAACTTTCGCATTTATAATATTTAGTAGGACAGTATAGGATTATTTCTTATTTTCATTATTATTTCTTTATAATAAAATAAGTGAGTTTTGTATAATGTTTCAACTGAAAGCATACAACTGATTGATATACAATTTTATTGTTGTTGACTTGTTGTACCTAATGTTTATAAAGATCAAGACCTTTAATACTTCATTGATAACGGAGAGTAACACCACGTAACACCAAGAGTGCAATATCGACTATCGATCTTTATAAACTTTTCCTCGCGAGGGTCACGCTCACGTCACTATTTCTCTTACTTCCGTTTCCGATCTTTCTTGATATTTTTGACGGCCATCAGCCATGTTTATTTTCTTACTAAGATCTTTAATTAATGGCCGGCCGGTGGCGTCTTCTGTGAATTTGTTTGTAGAGCTTCTATTATTGATAATTTGCAATCAAACTGTGTTAATAACTCATGAGAAGTTTAGTTTGCATTACATTTGATCAAAACATGTGTAAATAATATTCTACTAACTTGGAGCCCATTCTGACCCGAGGACTGCCTACGAAATGTGCTTTTATGAATCTCGTAAGTTTCTTGTTTATTTGATTTATTTTAACACAGATTAATGATATTAAATACTTACTAGTTTCTCTAAAAGCTGAAGTAATTTTAATAAGTTAAAAGCTAAAATTTCCAATTTCTATTGGATGGCGGCTATATTGCCAGCGCTCCATGCCTGCGCTATTCTAATTAATTTTCAAGTTTAGGTCTAACGTAGTAGTAAAGTTTGTGAAACCTAAACAAAGTTCTTCTGATAAAGTAAATAATCCAATCGTTTTAGTGATTGGGCCCGTGGCGTGGGGTCAACACTTCAGTGAGTTCTCCAAGCTCGGCTTCGTTGGTTCGCCATTTTGAAAATGTTCTCGGCGTCGCGTCGCCATGGCAGGATTTGAAAAGGTACCTACTTAATTAGTCAGACGCCAGTCCTCTGAAAAGTAAGTTCTGACGAATTCATCGGATCTTTTTCATTCCAACAATTTCTATTGGTACACTTCACCATTTCTGTGTAAAGTTCCAATTTGATTAGTACTTCTTGATTACCACCACTTGGCAAGTAAGTAAAATATTAGCATTATTCAGAAATGGTGCAATAGGCTAGTTGCCTAAAAAAATTTTTTTAGTCCGTAATGTTTAATATAAAAAAATATTGGACACATATTTTTATTTGTCAATCTAACAAATAATTACATAGTTATGGTACGTTGAAGTTGCGCACGACGTCACATTTTTGTGCGGCATTTTTAAGCAAGCGTTGACGTCACGGGCCTCTTCTTATGAACTTTGGGGCGCTTTATCTCTTTAAATTTTCATTAGTTTGAAAAAGTGAAAAATACGTGTAGAGTATTTTTTGATAAGTTAACTGACGGACTAATTAAAACTCTTGCTTTTTGACCCAGGCAACATCCCCATTAAATAAATTCGCACTCATGACTTTATGCACCGAATAGCCTACTTGAGACTACTTGGGAGATGGTGAATGTACCTTTAACCCTTATAATTTTGTAAGTACTGAAGCGGCAGGCCAGCCAAGTACCCAACTGTTGGTTTATGCTTGCGCTGCATCCTAATTTTTCAACTAAATCAAATCGGTTCAAGTGTAATTGATACATAACTGCCCAGCCTAGTACATGATTGTATCCTTCAAATCCATTCAATTTGGTTTGCTAAACTTCTACACATCTTCAATTTCCAATTATTTTTTGAGTACCACTTGCCTACCTGTTGTACCAACTGTCTAGATAGTAAATGTATGGAACATGTCGTTTACTTTCACCTTTGGCCTGATAATCACTTCGTCAGGTGACAAACAGGCCAAGAGGTTCCTCATCGTGCAAAAGTTCGTCTGAATTAAATTGAAATCAATATTTCTAGACCAGTGGTTCTTAACCTATAAGTCATGAGGGACCATATTACCAAATTTTTGTCTTGTCAGGGACCACCTCATAATCGGTCAAAACCAGTTTGACTGCAAAAATCTGTTAAAAGTGGTTTTGGCCAAGGTGTGCAAGTGCACTTCGTGGATCATTTGGAATGCCTCCAGGGACCACTGTTCTAGACTGATAGACTAGTCCTTACACTTGGATCAGTTTTTAAAGTGAAAGTGCTCCAATTTCCAATGAATAGAGAGCGGTAAGCTCTGCTCAGCCTTTGCGAATAAGTTTGCCATCTTAAAGAGCTTTTTTCCCCATTGTCTGATTGTGCTTAGTACCTACATAGGCAATTTTATCGAAGCTACGCTGTCGAACAAAGCTGTGTGAAGAAGCTAGTCAAAATAATACGCTTTCCCTTTGATTGTGTGTCCACGCCCTAAGGTCCGCTCAATGCTGTACAGTCCCAAGCCGCGTCCTGAACTAACACACTTACACACAAACAACCGATATTGTAAGTCGGTAAATCTCTTAAGAAACTAACGCTCTCGATGTTCAACAAGGATTTTTGAAAAACAAAACAACCGGAGATTTGGTGGGTTTCTATAAAATTTATAGCTGTAGAATAAAACTTGAATAACTTTATTTTACTTTAGATACAAGAAACACAAGACAGAATAATAACTTGTACCTATTATGTAATGTTTATGGTGAAATGCCAATGTTTAATGCGTCCATGTCCATGGTGACGCTCTTTTTTGAAAAATTTTGAAGAACAAAGGTTATGGGGTTGGTAAATTAGTTAATGAAGACGTTTTGTGTGTTTAAGTCACCAGTTTATTGAGCTGTTATTGTAAACGACGTTGTAAGAATTTAACACGTTTCCAACGTAAAAATTAAAAGTGTTTTTAATTATTTTGCACGTTATAAAGGAAAACTAAATCAAAAACAATCCAAAGACTAATTAAAAATATCGTCGCTCTCAGAAAAAAAAATGACAAACTCACAGACTTGACCTAATTATTATTAATTGTTAACTAATTAATTTCAGTCTGCGATTAGCCAAGTTTTAATTAGTACTTAGATCATTTACAGGCTCCAATTTATTCTTTTTATTAAATCATCATCATCATCATCATTTCAGCCACAGGACGTCCACTGCTGAACATAGGCCTCCCCCAATGACTTCCACATCGCACGGTTGGTAGCGGCCTGCATCCAGCGCCTTCCCGCTACCTTTATCAGGTCGTCGGTCCACCTTGTGGGTGGACGTCCCACGCTGCGTTTTCCGGTACGTGGCCTCTTTTGTATTTTGTATTGGCCATAAAAGTCGTTTATTTCACCAACAAGCAGACCTACTTACTTCTTGGCTATTTTTATTAGAACTAAGAGGAATGTAGAGGCCTAGTACTTCACTATAAGTCCTGGTTCCCAAGACAGTAAACCCCAGCCTTTATTATCTAAGCCTAAGCAAAATCTAAGCAGGGACAATAAACGTAAATTCTGTAACGTCTAAGACCGCGGTTACATTGGTATAAGTACTGTTAGATACGATTTACTAGAAATTAAATAACTTAATTAATCAAATTGTCATCGGGTGTTGTGAACATTCTGCAAAAAGTTGAAAGTTTCTGTATAAAAATAGATTGATTAATGAGTGTTTGTTAGTTTAACCCGTAAAAAGTACTTATTTGATGACACTCGTTTCAGTCAAATGACAAGTTGACAACAACTTCTG
The DNA here is from genome assembly GCF_004193835.3 of Ostrinia furnacalis. Classification (NCBI taxonomy): domain Eukaryota; kingdom Metazoa; phylum Arthropoda; class Insecta; order Lepidoptera; family Crambidae; genus Ostrinia; species Ostrinia furnacalis. The sequence continues at coordinate 106,728 of NW_021133671.1, read as the reverse complement.
GACAAATGTATTCTCCAAGGATTTCTACAACGATCGATCCTGCGCTGCCCGCATTCAGAATAGTACCTAAATAGGCAATTTTATCGAAGCTACACTGTTGAACAAAGCTGTGTGAAGAAGCTAGTCAAAATAAACACGCTTGCCCTTTAATGGCGTGTGTCCACGCCCTAAGGTCCGCTCAATGCTGTACAGTCCCAAGCCGCGTCCTGAACTAACACACTTACACACAAACAACCGATATTGTAAGTCGGTAAATCTCTTAAGAAACTAACGCTCTCGATGTTCAACAAGGATTTTTGTAAAACTAAACAACCAGCGATTTGGTGGGTTTCTATAAAATTTATAGCTGTACATACATGGATAACTTTATTTGATTTTAAAAACACAAGAAACATGCTGCATGCTGGATGCAGGCTGCTACCAACCGTGCGATATGGATATCTGGGGAGGCCTATGTTCAGCAGTTGACGCCCTGTGGCTGAATTGATGATGGTACAAGACAGAATAAAAACTATAAAAACTTACTTATTTAGGTATAATGCCATAGTTCATTTCTAGTGGTTAGGGAGAGGTAGAAGTAAAGATCAATGACAAATTATTAATTTTACAAAGCTAAAAATTATGCTGATTAATCAAACAGAACAAAAAAAGGGTCAAATGTACGTTGAGTTCTACTGAATTAGGTATATTATATTATTTTTATTTTTAAATAAATAAATACTTTATTTCCACCACAACATTACATGTTCACTATATTGCATTTCATAATGAAGTTGAGAGTTGTTAAGTTGAAAATAGGGTAAGTAAACAGATACTATTGGAGAGGAAATTCCTGTATTTCAGGCCTCCAGACTCTCCGCCCGAACCGTGTGTTATTGTTTAATTTTGCTTATTACTAGTATTTAATATAGAAAAAGAAATAAAAATATACCAGAGAATCTAAGATAATTTAAACCTATGTAACTCAGGAGGTGAGTGTGTGTGTGTGTGTGTGTGTGTGTGTGTGTGTGTGTGTTCTTGTGTGTGTTCTTGTGTGTGTTCTTGTGTGTGTGTGTGAGAGAGAGTGTGTGCGAAATGATGAGTGTTGTGTAAGCGTGTAAGTATAGTGTGTGAGTGTGAGATGGATGTGTGCTTCGTGCTGTATAGAATATTGATTGTTATCGTGTAAGTAGTGCTTCCGTTTGGTGATAATTTAGTTCCAATAAGTAATTACTAAGGATTGTCTTACATTCATATAGGATTTTAGGATATATATTTAGTGCTGTGTTTAATTTATTACACTGAAATAACGGTAATTATTAACTGCCTTACGAATATTGTAAATATCATCATCTTAATTACTTCAAATTAACAATCACAACTGAATTACACCTACTTACAGTCCCAAATCCTCCGTCTCAGATCGCTGACAAGCTCCGAGACCCATTGTCGGGCACATTCCTTCGGAGATCCGACGCCAGGGACCGGGTTTCAGTAACTCTAGCACGAAAAACTTTCGACTTCGAATCGTTTGCGTATTCGAATCGCCATCAAAAGATTTAGCCTAGGCGCAGACCACCGACTTTTAGTTGGCCGATAGTTGGGCCCGATTCTAATTTGCATGAAGAATCGGCCGATACCAAAATCGGTGTATTGTGCACACTTCCATACATGTTCATTGTTCATACTGATCAACAGCCCGACCCAACTATCGGCCAACTAAAAGTCGGTGGTCTGCGCCTAGGCTTAGTATAAAGACATAAACAGTGCCTCTGTGAACGTGACATAAAGTAAACTAAACATGAGAAATTACTAATTTTGCCAACCAAGATCGTCACTGTTACCGTTGAATTCGGCTGAGTATCGAATTCTGTCGAATACAAAAACGATTCGAAGACGAAAGTTTTTCGTGCTAGAGGTACAGGCTTCAGATTGAATTCAGCCTCTCTGTAGTCGTAGTCTTTGATGTGATCGCATAAGTCACTGCAACGCCATTGTTTTTGTGAAGGACCACCGTTATCGCGTTGCAGGAGATATTTGATAACGATGGTGAAGTAGCGCGGTTACGAGTATTGCCTCTACTATAAATAAATGTATATTTTATTAACATAAAATAAGTTCGTTCGTTCGTTTCAGCCAAATGACGTATACTGCTGGACAAAGGCCTCCCCCAAAGTTTTCCACAATAAACTGTCCTACGCTGCCCACATCCAGGCTCTTCCCGTGACCTTTACCAGATCATCGGTCCACCTAGTAGGAGGCCTGCCCACGCTACGTCTTCCAGTCCATAAAACAAGTACAATATAAGATTACAAAACTCCTGAAATAGTCAATATTATTTATTGTAAAAGATTATTACATACTAGCGGTAAGTTTAATCAGCACCTCTAGTATGAACATTTGGTCGAGATTTGTAAATCTTTACTGGAAATTACATATTGTCACAAATTTCAACACTTATTAAAAGGTTTTTATTTTTCAGTTTGCTCATGCTACAGTTATTGCGAGTTACTGAATATAAGCAGTACACATAATTAAATTATCAAAAAGTCTTAGAAAAAAGAAAACAAGAGGGCGACTGTAACACACACTTAAGCAATACAGAAAACTAAGCAATAAAACAAACATAATTGTCAATTATTAGTTTAAAAAAAATGCTAATTCTGTGCGAACCCAGCCACAGAAGCAATTATTTCATAATAGAAACTCGTTACTTAATAAAGTTCAAACTGTCACCTAACCACTATCTTGTGTTCACAATCACAGGTCTCAGTTAAAATAAACAACTGTATATATTTGCGTTCTCAAGACGATTACGGGTCCATTTTGCGGGTGTGACCGTGAATTAATTATGTTACAACTTCAAGATCTCGAAAGAAAAGGGGATCAATTGTATACCTACGCATAGTACAAGGAGATATAGCACTTCTATTTGGGTTGAGTTAGATCATATATTGACACACATTATGGCTTTAAAACAATTTTATATTTGCCAAAAAGTAGATTACCTAGTCAAAGTTTAGTAATTTTCAGACTTTAAAAGTATTTTTTAAAAGCATGACATGCTTGTTATTTATCAATCATTATTTATCAAAACTTCAAAAGGATAAAACGTAAATAATTTACGGGACTATTCCCACCTCTCGTTCCCACCACTGCAACTCCTGTGTACCCAGGATCTACAGCTTGACCGCCACAAAAACCCAACCAATGAAGGTCAAGTTTGTCCGTAAAGACGTAAAGAATTTGAGTTGAGTAAAAGTTGAGTCATCACAGAAACACAAGATTAACTTTTTGGCAAATCAACTAATATCCTTTTACATTTATCCATACCCACTTGAGTTGCAAATTAAACTACCATTACCGCAAGTTATTTCGTATTTTAATGCACGCGTCATGCAAATTTAAACGGCGCTCAAGTCAATTAACATAGTATTTAGTGTCTGCCAACCGCTGCAATTGTACCAAATTGAATAAACTTAGGGTCAATGGATCTTACGTGTCAAGTTTAAACTGATTTATTAACCGTAGATGTTGTTTCGAGTGCTAAGTGGTTAGTCAAACAGAGGTAGTAAGGAGCAGTGGTTAGAAACGTTATTATTTAGTTCAATTTGCAAAATTAGTGTTATAAATGTGTTTGAATTACCGTTTTAGTAGTCGGTTGCGCGCGCCGTGAACGGCCCGCCGTAGCCGCTGTAGCAGTCAGTATATCCGCGCGCGTCGTCGTAGCGCTACGGGCCGTCGTAGTCGCGTCGCGTTACGATGTCCGAGTGACGGTTTCAGTGAATTTGTGGTCGTGTTGTGTTGTGACAGTGATTTCAATTGAAGGTAAGATTTGTTGGACGGCTCTGTAATTTGTGGGATGCAGGTGTAAAGGTTAGATGTTTAGTTTATGATTGACGGATGTGATTTAAGATTTATAATTAGATAATTGTGTACGAATTAAGGCCTGATTTCAAAATAATGTTAAGATAAATCAAATGATTGGGTAAGTTTGAAGCGGGAAATGTGGACGTCCGGGTTTGAATGTTCCAGTGACATACGTTTAAGATTTAACTCAATAAATCGAAAACACAATTACCTACTACTACACAACTACCTTCCACTTCTATGCTTTTATTAAAAACTTTTTTTCTCTTACCCATAATTAATGATTTGACATTGTATTTATTTCGTAATTAGCCAATTTATTTAATTAAAAGCTATTCAATTTAAGAATAGTGCCACCAATTTCCAAAGTTCAAATAATTATCTTCTAAAGAAGATCTAATTATGGGTAGTTTTATAAGATTGCGTGTGTATCAATTTTCATTTTCGTCAATTAGATCCCAAGCTTTTTCGCATCCCTACTCGGCTTTGATTCTATTTGTCACGGAAAGACTATCCAGCTTCCCTCAGGGACTGGGAATTTTCCTGTTTTTTTAGCTTCTATCCCGTTCTCCACATGCCATATCCAATCAACGTTTATAAATTCTAAGGACGAAATAGAAAACTACCCACTAGATTTTTACGTTTATGGTTTCGCAGCATGTGACGTTGCTGTGCACGCTTGGAGTTTGGTTAGCATTAGGGAATAATGATATCCTTCGGGAATTGGGATGCAATATAAGAACAGATTAATTTATGTATCGCGCGAATAGCAATATTATTGGACTAATTACTCTTATTACCTAGTTCAAATGTATTATGATTATTTGTTTTAATAGAAGTTCTTAATTTTTGTTCCTAATCCCAATAAACTTTATTTAATAAATGACAAAATAAGCTACGCTAGCTTAATATTTTTTATCACAAATCAAACCACATGTTTTTAATCATTTATTTCAAACATCATGAACATACCTACCTACATAATTATAATAAAATGGATGGACGTTTTGATTAGGTTCGTTCAATATAGAATAAATAAAATACTTGGCCGTCAAAAACTAAACTCTTTTAGCACTGGCTAAGTTTTTGATCGAATGTTTGAAAAATGTTTATTTTCGATGTCAAATAAAGAAACCATTTCCCCGAAGCGTAGTAGCCGTAAATTTTTTCATACACCGGCTTGGCTTTCTCAAAGTTACTCAATTTTATTTTCTTTGTTGCACGGTAAAAAAAATATACGGAACCACAAGCTTAATGATCGTTTCCGGAGGAACGTGGAACTGAGCGAACAAAGTATCTATGTACTCTGTTGTTAGACTAGGATGAAGCCTGAAAATATGAAAACAGGGCGGTATATTATATCAGATACTGCGGCTTTTATACTGAAAAAATAGGTACCTAGGTAGCTGAACTTCAAAAATAAGTCGGGCTAAGAGAAAACAAACGTTGTATAAAATAGAAAAAATGTTTGTGAACCCCTGTTATGGGAGGTTATAAGTTATTCTCGGTTTGCAATACACATTATTTTTAGCAGTAACCCGATGGATTAGCAAGTTTAAGTAGCAGCGGGCACTTGGGCAGGGCACATAATACGTAGGATTGACGGCCAGTTGGGCACAGAGGTTTTGAAATGGACGCCACGTACCGACCAGCTCAGCGTGGGACGCCCACCCACAAGGTGATGTTATAAAGTTGTAGGAAGCTGTTGGATGCAGGCCACTTTTCACTGATCAATCTGGAAATCATTGCGCCACAACAAGCAGTGACTGAGGCGCTTCGCGGTTGCGGGCTTCTTCTCAGCACTTGCCAAATGTTTGTCTCGAAGCGCTGGTAGGGCACAAAAGAACGAGGCTACTTGAGCATTTGACGATAAGTAAGTACTTATTTAATTAGTCTATGCGAATAAAGTTAATTTTGATTTTGATTGGAGATAGGCATTTCGTCTATGTTAAGAAGTGGATGACCTATTCAAATGATGATGATGTTTATATACCTACCAAGTTATATGCCGTGCTCTGATGCCGTCTAAAAAGTATGTAGTACCTTTTTGATTATTTCTCAGCCACATAATAATCCATGTTTCAATTTGACGTCTAGGTAAGTATTTCTTTCCTCTTGATGGCTATGTTATAAACAACTTTTTTCGCGATCTTAAATCACACTCTGCGTGGCGACGAATCTGCCAATAAAAAGTTGTCAAAAATCTTTTGTGTAATGTTGGCAGCTGATAAATGATGGCGCCATCGCTACGAATTTTAATAATATCTTTCTTTCGAATTTCTCGTTTAAATTCTTTTGCTCTTACTATTGATTGATCTTGGAAAAACGTTATTTTGATGATAAGTGAATATTACGAAAGTGGTTGTATTCTGAGGCTGGGTTGCACCATCTTACTTTAACTTTGACAAACGTCAAAAATCTGTCAAACTCCATACAAAAAGCACCGGTTATCGTTAAAGTTACGGTCAAAGTGAGATGGTGCAACTCAGCCGTAGTTTCTTTTGATCAGTATTTTTTTACATTTTTACAATGTTATGGTACAGTCAGCGTCAAATAATTCGTGACACCCAAAGTGGCCAAAAAGTTGACAACACAACCTTATTCAAATTGTAACAAACACGTGTTGCGAACTTTTTGGCTATTTTAGGTGTCACGGACTATTCGACGCTGACTGTACAATAAAGTGTTTCAACACCATAATTTATATGATTCATTCAGATTCATATTACTAAAGAACTCTATTTTTCAACAAAACTTTTGAATGTATTCATTTCTGAAGTTTCCATTAATCTATATATTATATAAAAGAAAGTCGTGTTAGTTACTCCACTTACAACTCAAGAACGGCTGAACCGATTTAGCTGAAAATTGTCAGGGAGGTAGTTTAGAGCCAGGAGAAGGACATAGGATATTTTTTATCCCGTTCGAAATTAAAAAAAAGTCTGCTTATTTATTGCCATTAAGGCGGAACAAAGTTCGCCGGGTCAGCTAGTAATATTATAAGTTGATGATAGATAGATAGATGCTTGGCAATAACATGGTCATCAATTATAACGCCATACATCTCTCAGTGCCCGCTAAATGTTTACCAAAACGTATTATCTTGGCAACCAACCGCGTAAACTAAAGCTTAATTAAAACACATTTTGACAGTCACGTTACAGTGCGCCCTCAGAGGTCCAACATTAGTGGGAGGGCAAGAGAAACAAAACAAAAACTTCGCTGAAAATAAGATTGATGGGAATTATTCCGTAACAAGCAGGTAGAGTTAGTAACGTAATTAATCATTTACCTCGTGTCACGTATCACTAGAGTAAACACAGTAGAGATTGATGTAGTAGGTTTATAATCTTTTACTAGCGGCCGCCTGCGACTTCGTGCAAAATTCCAGGTTGAATTTTACAAAATTCCGTCTTGGAACCTTGAAAAATTTTAGTCTCCTAGAACTTATAGTTTCTGAGATTTCGTGATGAGTGAGTGAGTCAGTGACCAGTCGCTTTTATAAAGATAGATTCATTGTAACATAAAGGGAACGGGGATATTAGTAATTTGGTGACAAACCTCAAAAAATATGTAGTAGGTAAAGTCAGCGTCAAATAGTTTGTGACACCTAAAGTAGCCAATAAGTTCACAACACGTCTTTTAATTGGAATAAGGTTGTGTTTTATTTTTTAAGGTTGTATTTATTATTTTATTTAAGGTTATCAACTTTTTGCCCACTTTGGGTGTCAAGCTAATTTTAAGCGTAAAATATAATAAGTGTCATTTTGTTCTATAATTATTATATAGTCTGTCTGTTGACTATGATTGACATTAAATACTCAAAGCAAAGCACGTGGATCGTAATTCTATGTATGCTTACTTATTGAGTTTATGTATCTATTCAATATTCTGTGCGATGTGGAAGTCATTGGGGGAGGCCTATGTTCAGCAGTGGACGTCCTGTGGGTGAAATGATGATGATGATGATGATCTATTCAATGGCTTATATCCGTTTTCTATCACCACAGAATAAGCTGTTCTTAATTTTAGGATCAGCAATTTCCTATCTACGATTTATTGGTCCAGCCTATTAATTTATTTATTACACAATGCATTATGGATAATAACGTTGTTTAGGGCCGCGCAGTCATAATATCCGACATCAATTGCAATTATTTCACGCCAACGATCACCATGTTAACACGGTTTAAAAGCTAATTAATATTTAATAATGCGATTAACTAGTCAAACTTAATTAACATGAATGGATTAGTGCATTATTTGGCGGCTGGGTTATCCGCATGTTAAAAACGAGCTTGTAACAATATACTTATCAGTAGGGGAGACTGAGGAGAGTTGTGATGTTGTCGATTTTCGGAAACCTATTAACTATCAGCAAGCTCGCAACAGCGCGCATTTGTCAGTTCGAGACTTGAACCAAAAAACGCGCACTGTTACGAGCGCGTCAGTAGTTAATAAATCCAAAAAATCGACAATGTCACAACTCTCCTCTGTTACCACTCTCCTCAGTCTCCCCTACTTAATTTATGGTTCCTATAAAAAAGAATGAAGAAGAAACCTACTTTTCTTATTGAGATTTAAAACTACATAATGCTCTACACCTGATTTGTATATTCTGTCACATATATTATAAAAACAATGGTACCCCTCCCATGCCACTCCCATATCTCAGGTACTGAGTGAGTTAAGCGCCATGCCTAATAGTTTAATATCGTACACAGTACTGTATGCAACTTTATACCAATTAAATTATGTAACACTAGCTTTTGCCCGCGGCTTCACCCGCGTGAAATTTAGTTTGTCACAGATCGTCATAAATTATAGCCTATATGTTATTCTGGGCTATAAACAATAATACTGTAAAGTTTCATCAAAATCCGTTCAGTAGTGTTTGCGTGAAAGAGTAATAAACATGTTGACATCCAGACATCCAGACATCCATACAAACTTTCGTATTTATAGTATTAGTAGGACAAATGTTAAATTATTATCTGCAAGCACAAAAATGCTTTGATAGAGACACAGCCTTACCGCAGGGGAGCGAGCGGGAGCGTGTAAAGAAATCATTGGAATCACTCGAACGCCGATACACGAGACGCAAATTGGGTGTTATCCCTGTCTTCCAGGATATTACGGGAACTCCGCTTTGGCGTGTTTTATTCAAAGGAATACGGAAGGGGCTTCTCTTTAGTTGGTTCCTGTAAATATTATCCGTACTTTATAAAACAAGGGTGATCGTTGGAATTCGCTTGCAGTCGTTTTACTTGATATCATTGTCTTTTATCATTGGAAATACATCTAAGAAACAAAACGCATAGTTTGACTCTTGATTGGTAAATACTTGACGGACGGTTTGGGCTGAAATTTGGCATGCAGGTAGATGTTATAACGTAGGCATCCGCTAAGAAAGGATTTTACGAAACTCCACTCCTAAAAAGGTGGTAAAACGGGATCCAAACGTACGAAGTCGCGACCGGCCGCAAGTTTCAAAATAAAACTGAAACTACCAATACTTAAAACCAACGGCTGCAGAAATCAGATTCCCAACCGTTTTCCAAAAGAACGTACGTACTAATGTTTGTTTACCTCCTTGGCCTTTTCGAACGGAATCGATTCTGGCCTCCGCCCAACGGATACAACATTCATAACCCAATTTCAATTTAACCACTTTTTACTGGAGCACAACGGAAATTGCTGCAGAAGTTTCATAGTTCTCCCATCGTCCTTGACTCCTCGAGTACGCCTTTAAGTGCCTTGAACTCCGACTTGAACATTTTACCCGCCGGTTCCTAATTATTTTCGCGGTTCCGTATCTTTCGGTATGAACGAACTTTGGGAATAGTTTGTTTTACGGACAAAAGTCTGTGCTTATAGGCAACACAGGCGACGGCATATCAAGCCAAATATTGTTGCTTTCTGAAACTATATAAGTGCTATTATAAATTGGTACTACAATGTATTTTGCTCTTAGATATTGATTTGTAATTTCAAATAATTACCTTTTTAAAAAAATAAAACCGACTTCAAATGCGTGAACACAAAAAAAAACTAAAAATTAAAAATATTGCGTAAAAAAAAGTTCATCCCCAATTTTCCACCCTTAAGGGTGAAATATTTTCTTCAAATTCGCATGAAACCACCCTTTTGCTAATACCTATTCAACAAAAAAATAATCGTTCAAATTGATTTATAATCGGCGGAGATATTGCGTATAAAAAAGTTCATCCCCAATTTTCCACCCTTGGGGGTTGTTTTTTCTATTATTAAATTTAAATGGGACCACCCTTGAGGTATTACCTATACGCCGAAAAAAGATTTGTTCAAATCGGTTCATAATTGGCGGAGTTATCGCGTAACAAACATAGAAAAAAAAAAAAAAACATACGGGTCGAATTGAGAACCTCCTCCTTTTTTGAAGTCGGTTGAAAACAAAACTGAGCAGACTGGTGTATTGGCTGTAGCCATTAATGTATGTTTACATTGTGTATTATGTTAACATAACTTAGTTTATCTTTCAATTTATTTATCTGGGGGCACAGCAGTGCCCCCACCAAGCCGAGCAAAAAAGCGGCACGGCCGTACCATCCTTTTCTCGAAGCAATTCAGGCCATTTTCGACTGCCTGTAACTTCGTTGTGGATAAAACTAGAAGGCTGAATTTTCATTAGCTATGCAGGCATTGTAAAGACACGGTATATTTAAAATTTCATTCAATTTGAACCAGCAGTTTAAGAATTATAACGGGTCAAAGTTACTTAATTTTGTCACTCACTGACTCACTGACTCACTGACTGACTGACTCACCGATCATCAAAACTCTAAGGCACTTCTAGCAGACCTAGAAGCTTCAAATTTGGAATATAAGTAGTGTTTGGTGTATGAATCAAGGAAAAACTAAAATATTTGGGGGCACGGTAGTGCAACCGCCAAGTCGAGTAAAATTTTTCAATTTTGGTCCAGTTTTCTAGATACATAACTGCTGTCTACAAAATACAAAAAGAAATGAGATCCCATCAAAAACAATACTTGTCAAAAAAAACAAGTCTCGCAACTCAGTTGTTCTACGGTAAAAAGTTGTGAGATCCATGTAATACCAAGTCCAGGCCAGGAAATCTTTAACGTTTTACATAAATATATTGACTTGGCCATCGCATGAAAACACGTGTAAATTAAATTATTGCTTACTTATGTTATTTTTTTACCATAAATATTGTCGTGGCTCGCATCTCCGTTACCGCGTCGTGCCACTTGACTCCGTTCCGTAACGAGTCGCGTTGTGTCCGAGTGCGCCACTCGAGCTAAAAACGCGGGACAACACGTTCCTGTTTCAAGTAAAAGATTTAGGTGTGATTAAGCGCACTCTCTAAAATGCGACATTTAAGATATTAAAATCTCACCCAGCAGTAACACTTGAAAAATATAGTAAAAATAAAAATACCAACAACTCAACTGTCTTACCTAAGTATTTTAACCACAACGTAGTAGCATTTTGCCTACCTAAATCATCTCATATGTCGAGGGAAAAGCCAGGTTTTTATCACGAAATCAGACAAATAATATGAGTTTATTGTCGTTACTCTAATTATAGTCGTGGCTCGCATCTCCGTTACCGTTACCGCGTCGTGCCACTTGACTCCGTTCCGTAACGAGTCGCGTTGTGTCCGAGTGCGCCACTCGAGCTAAAAACGCGGGACAACACGTTTTCGTGTCATGTCAGAGATTAGAATAAGATTTAGTTAGGACTTACATCGTACACCTACATTTAATCATTAAATGTAAGTCCTATCGGATCTGGAAACATTATTGTAGGTTATAATAAGAGTAATTTATTATGAACTAAAATGATTCATCTTTAATTTAAAGGTAATTAATGAATGTATACAATAAAATAATTCTAAAGGTTTCCAAGTAATTAGACTCACAAGAAAATAATTAACATTCAACGATATTAATACATCAAACAAACCAACATATATCCTAAAAAATAATTTTACTTGGAATCAATTCTCGCATTTATTTGTACTTGGTTTTCCCTCAAGCGTTCACCGTATCCTTTTCATATATTTAGGCTTTATTCTAAGAACCCAACCATTCCACGTGCCCAAGAATGTTCCTTATCGTGTAGTAATTATAATAGGACACAACAATAGCCTTCCCTGGACCGGTTTACTTTACTAATGAATGTAGAGGACTGAGAATATGATAGGGAATATGGAAATACTACCTTTCCGCCTGGAATTTTGTCTGTGACAGAAAAACTTTATCACGCGCGTCCCTGTTTCAAAAACCGGGATAAAAACTATCCTATGTCCTTTCCCGGGACGCAAACTATCTCTATACCAAATTTCATCAAAATCGGTTCAGTGGTTTAGGCGTGAAAGCGAGATAGACAGACAGACAGACAGACAGACAGAGTTACTTTCGCATTTATAATATTATTATAGTAATAGTATAGATATAGATTGTAGCGTTATAGAGACTTGTTTTTAAATACTAATTATGTGGTACGTAAAGGGCTTGAAATCAGTGAGTAAATTTTATGATGTGAATAATGTTTAGTTTAATTAATCTACAAATTAAGGAATTAAAGGTCTTTAATGAACTTTCTTACAGGGCAGATATGTACCATCCTAGACTGCATCCCACTTAACACCAGGTGCGATTGTGGTCAAATACCTGCCTTGTTATGCATAAAAAGTACAGGCAACCAACAGGCAAAGATGGATACTGGATAGGTATAAATTAGTACTTACCACAGATATACAGGGTGGAAACGATAAGTGATCTCACTCGATTATTTCTAAACTATACCAGATATCGAAAAACTAGTTACTGATCCTGAAAGTGCTTCACGAGCTCTTTTAAATGGTACCAATAACAGGTTACAGAATAAACGGGATCTATCCGAAAATCCAATGTTTCCAGCTTCCATACTAAATGTATGCCAACCACTCAATATTAGAAGTGTAATTTTTTTTAAACTTAAAATAAACTCGTAAATTGCATTCTCATTTAAAATAATTTATGGAAAACATTAGTTTTAGGCTTTATTTGCTATAAAATTTGCTATNAACTATACAAAAAACGAAATCCGTGTACTACCAGAAACTATTCAACGACTGCTTAAATAGGCCTCTTAAAATGTGGAAACTCTTAAATAATTTAACAAATAATAAGTTTAAAACTAGCGTATCCCCTACCAAAATTGTGACAAATACAGGTCCAATTACCGATCTTGCAGAAATATGTGAATGCTTCAACTCATTTTTTGCTAACATTGGTTCTGTTCTTGCGAACAATATATTATCTCACACCTGTCATGTAAGTACAAATATTATGCAAATAGTTCATACACAGCAATCCCAAAACGAATTCTCAAAATTTAACCCGGTTACAACAGAGGAAATTAATAAAATAATCGAAAACTTGAATTCAAACACGAGTAGCGGTCTTGATGGTATAAGCCCTAAAACTATTAAAATTATCAAACCTTTAATTTTAGACGAATTAACGAACTGCATTAATAGTTCTTTAGAAAATGGCTGCTTTCCCGACTCACTTAAAGTGGCAAAGGTCAGTCCAATATTTAAATCAGGTAGCCGAACTGATGTTGGTAACTATAGGCCCATATCTGTCTTACCAATTGTTTCAAAAATATATGAGAGAGTTGTCTATAATCAGCTGGAACAGTACTTGAACTCCATTAGTTTCCTTTCTGACAAGCAGTATGGATTTCGTCCTAAGTCTAATACCTTGTCTGCGTGTGTAGATCTTATCACTGATATCAAACTAAAAATTGATCAGAAACAGATAGTTCTCGGTGTTTTTATCGATCTTAAAAAAGCTTTCGATACGATAAGCCACAAGCTGCTCCTAGATAAGTTGAACTCGGTTGGTATCAGAGATGTTGTGCATAAAATGATTCAATCATATCTTACTAACAGATATCAGATCGTAAAAATTGATAACATTCACAGCCGTCCTGAGGGGATTACCTTTGGAGTTCCACAGGGATCTATCTTAGGACCCCTATTATTCCTAATTTACATAAATGGTATCAGTGATCTGAATCTCAAAGGTCAAGTCTCATTGTATGCTGACGACACGTGCTTATTTTACTCCGGCAGTAATATGACTTCTATTGCCAAAGATGCACAGGATGACCTAGATTTGCTAGTTATTTGGTTTCAATCTAACTTACTAACTTTAAACATAGCTAAGACCAATTTCATTATTTTTAGCGCCAAAAATAAGCCCATATCTGATTTCGAGCCTCTCAGCATAAATAATGAACGTTTGACCCAAGTGGATTCTGAAAAATACCTCGGACTCATACTTGATAGTCGATTAACTTGGAAACCACAGATCGAAAAAACCCGAGCAAAATTATCAAACCTAATGTCTGTCCTGCGCGGTAACGTACACTGTTTTCCTACGTCCGTCCGATATACCATTTACAATGCATTGGTAAAACCCCACCTAGATTACTTAATCGAGCTATACGGTTGTGCTGCTAAAACTAACCTTAAAAAATTACAGACCGCTCAAAATAAAATTATAAAATTGCTGTTTCATTTTGACTTCTTAACTCCAACATCAGAAGTTTATAAAAAAACCGGACTTATGTCTTTGTCCCAAATATATAAATACAATACATGTATACTTGTACGTAAAATACTAGCAAAGTATATTCATACACAAATATCCTTTAATATTAAATCACAATTTTCAAAACGTTCCCTACGAAAACCCAATGACATCCAATTGTTAAGACCCCGAACAAACTATGGTAAGAAAAATGTATTGTATGAAGGGGCGAAACTGTATAACAAATTACCTAATGACATCAAAGGCACAAAATCATTCCTATCGTTCAAAAAAAAGGTTAAACTTTATTTCATGAGCCAATTCTCGGAGTTTAATTAAATCTGTTAAAATGATAATTTAATAATACTAAAAATGGTTGAAGCAAATAAAATCAAAATAACTTAAAAAAAAAAAAAAAAAGTGACTTAAGTACAACATTCTCATAGAAACTAGAATACGATACGTAATTGGACCTGTCGTTACGAATTATAACTACTGTTTTCTTAGTGTACCCACGAATGGCCAATATATTAATACTCGAGTGACTGCTATTGTACGCGTCTGCTTCGTGCAAAAAATATTAAAATGTAAACAAATAAAATTGTATAAACTTTAAATAATCTATAGTTTTAAGGTTAATTTTGTATTTCTCTTGTAAGTGAATGTAATTCTTTTAGAGAAATAAATGTCTTAAACCATAATATTATCAAGAGATGAGTGCCATATCTGTGATAGTACTAAATGTATGGAAGATGGAAACATTGATGTTTTAGATAGATCCAGTTCATTCTGGAACTTAATATTAATACTATTGGATAGAGCTCGTGAAGCACTTTTAGGATCAGTAACCAGTTTTACGATATCTTGTGTAGTTTTTAATATTATGAGGCTGTACCAAATGTATGGAAGCCGGAAACATTGAATTTTCGGATAGATCCAGTTTATTCTTTAACCAATTATTGGTACCGTTTGATAGAGCTCATGAAGCACTTTCAGGATCAGTAACTAGTTTTTTGATATCTTGTATAGTTTAGAAATAATCGAGTGAGATCACTTATCGTTTCCACCCTGTATAAATAAATAAATAAATATGTACCAAGTACTTGCTTAAAATTCTGAGAATTATAAATAACAGTTATGTTGCAAAGCGCCCAATGAGTTTTTAATTAATTCCCCGTCCTTATTAGAAAACCGTGCGCTATTCCTTAATAATGTCGTATTCCGTAGGAAATACCGTTAAATAAACTAGATATTAAATTTTACCGGAATCACGCTAATTTACCCCGAAATTGTCAAAAGCCTTTTACTGTTATACCCTGGCGAATAGAGCCGCAGGCCCACAATGTTGCTATAATAAAATTCAACACCTCCACAATAAAATAGCTTCAAACCCCCATAAACATATCTCAGAATCTCCAATTACGTAATAACTGCTAGGGTTGCCAATAAGCCCTTATCGTCTAACGCTTGCAATGGAGGGTGGCTTTAAATAAGATGTCTTGAACAATGGAACCAAGATGGTTGATAGGACACAGTTGAATCGAATATCTTTAATATTAGTTATTGGGTACACGCTAGATGCCGTGCTTACAGCAGTTTATCGAAGCGATATTATCTATGAGGACAAATGGAATGGTGGGGGAAATTGGATGATTTTAAGTAGTTTTGCATTGATAGATCATGCTTTGCGATTAGAGTCGTAAAACGCGTTGTGTTTGCTTTTCTACGTTGAATTGAGTTTACAAAGCGTAAAGCATAGTATTTTAGGCTGTTATATTATTCATTAAAGCAAACTGAAACGGAGACATTTTGAAGGTATTATTTCTATGTGTCTTGCCCGTTTTCACAATCAATCCCTTATTTTTAAGTGACCCCTGTTAAAACAAAATTCCTGTTATGTGTTATCATAGGGGTAACTTAAAAATTAGGGTTTGATGGTAATAAATTATGGTAGGTATTACCTTATTAGTCACATAAAAAATAAATTTTCAGTTTGTAAAATCGTTAAAAATAGAGTTCGTATGTTTCAAATATTAAAAATTTAAAACTTTCTGAAGTGGTACATTGGTAAAATAATGTTATTTTACCAAGCTTTTAAATTTAAAATGTAGGTACCCTTTATACAAACAAATAACTATATAATCCTCTTCAACTTGAAAAACTATTACCTACATACTTGTATAGTACGTACCAGCCCTATACCACCATTGAGGGAGCGTGTAATTTATTTATCTAACTTTCAATACGCTGTTTATCAATGCAAATGATTCCATCTGACTTTAGATTGGTTTGTTTAAGTTTAAACGAAGTTTGGGCAAAAACGTAGAGCGTGTTTATTATCTTCTAACAAACTTAAATTATCATTTGAACCCACGTATCTTTTCTTAATTGGACCCTTATAATTTGTAGTCAAAGTTACTTAATGTTTAAGATTTTGTAGTTAGTAACTTATTTATAAAATTAATTTAGTTGGCCCTTGAATAGTTTAAAATATGATAGTGTTTTATACTTAAACAAATGTTAAGGACAACATGTACTTACTTATTACAAGTAATAGATTTTAATGAATATTTATGCTTAGTATAATCAAACAGGACAGCAACGGTAGTAAAAAATCTTTCTACAATAAAGCTGAAAACAAACTTCTTGTGGCTGTCGTTTGCCTGTCATACAAAATGCCAATAAATATTTTTACTTTTGAGTTTTTTGACCACATCGTATTTTGCCATACAAAATTACATTAAATCCCATAAGTTTCGTCAGACTGCGGTTTCAAAATCACGCATTAAGGTATAAACTCTCCTTGGAAATATATTTCGACTTGAAATTAGTTTAAGAAGTTGAGTTAATTTCGGAATTCTTGGAAACCTCTTGAACAACAAAATTCAGCTCTCAGTTATCAATTAACTCGAATTTAAATAGAAAACTATGCCAGTGGGCGGCTACCCATTACATTCTTATGGATTGTAAAGGTGTCCATGGTTACGCTTTTCGTCGGGGGAACAAAAGGTGGAGCCACAATAGCTGAAGTTACAACTTTCAACAGTCTACAGCCCGAATTCGAGGAATAATACTTTACACTACACAAACGTAGCTTTTTCCAATGGGTTTTCTTTCATAAATATACACAACTAGCGGCCGCCCGCGACTTCGTACGCGTGGTAAAATCCTTTCTTAGCGGATGTCTACTGATGCTAGTAGGTGTTATAGTTTCTGAGATTTCATGATGAGTGAGTCAGTCAGTGACCTTTCGCTTTTATATAAAATATACAGATACACACGTAGTTATAAATAGTAAATAGGTAGGTATATAATGTCTATAGCCAATAAAGATCTTAATGCCATCAGCAAGGGCTTTCACTTTACTGCTATTTATAAAAACAATTAACACACTTTTTATGAGCTGACAACACACAACTGCGTCAGATTACAGTAGGGACCCATTTATGACGTTACAGACTTTGCTTTAGTGATTGTTTACCACTATTAGGTAAATTCTTGTAAATAAAAAATACAGAAGTTAGTACCGTCTCGTTTACAGTTTTCTTTCTTTTCCATAACGTATTGTAATCAACAGATTGGAAGTAGCACACAACTGTATTGGAACAAGATGACATTCTACGAGTATAACTTGCACCCCCCTCAAAGATATTAAAGCATTCGCTTCGTCGTCAGTAACTCGTACTTACTTACTCCGATGGCTCAGCGATCCAAAGTATCTTGGCCTCCAATAGATGTCGCCATTTCCTTCGATCTTGTCAATAAGTCGTAGTATCAATAAAATAAATGGGCGCTAAGGTACTCTCAAGAAGTCAATAGATGACAAAGGCATCGCATCGACACTGGCTCGTTCTGCGCCGGACAATGGTAGAGACACAATGACCAAAGCCCGGACTGCGGATGCAGAGGTTAATGTTAGATAAGTCATTTTTTTTTATTTTTAAAAACTAAGTGTATAAAATAAATAAGTACATAAATCGGTTACAGCCAACATATCTACATAAGTGTATTTACGTTCGTTGAACACATAAATACACTTATGTAATGAAAACAAGCAAACTAATTATAATAGGTAGAATGGATTATCCATAATAATGTTACTATTTATAAGTGGTAATGAATTTCAATATAACAGTTACTAAGACTAATGAATACTTAGAAAAATGATAAAAAAAGTTTGTGTGTTTGTTTTGTATATCTGTTAAATTGTAAGGGGTAATCTCGGGATCTACTGAACCGATTTTAAAAATTCTTTCAACAATAGAAAGCTACATTATTGCTGAGTGTCATAGGTTATATAAACATCCGAAAAATTCCACACGGGCGAAGCTGCGGGCGGAAAGCTAGTTAAGGCTAAGTTGCCAAATTCTGGTATAAAATAAAACTGAAATTTTTCGACTTACACCATTCTCTCGAATCGCTTTTCAAGTGAAATTTTCAACTGTTCCAGATTATACGGCCATGTTGTTAGTTATTGGATCGGCCGCTTGTCGCTGAACTTAGTTGAACGGATAACGCGATTTCTGCAAGTTAATTTAGCAAATTTTACGACGGTCCCCGTTAGGAGTGAAGTTTTAAGCCCTATTAACTTAAGGGACTGTATATTGCAACGGTTTGAGCAGTTCTTCTTATTTAATTAGTGAGCCCTAGCGAGGTTGATGAAATTTCAAAAGTAAAATCTGCTCAGTAAATTGTAAACTGGGTGAGACGGCGAAAGGAGATTATGGGAATTGAAAGGATAAGGTTAAATTGGATGAAAGCAAAATATATCATTTTGTTTAAGAAATGTGCGAGGAAGAAGCGAAAGCAATTAGGCGAGGACGTTTTTAGTATCTAGGTATGTTAGTATTACGTGCCTCTCATAACACTATCACATGTGAATGTGTTTGTTTTTGTTGCGAGCTATTTGAACACTCGTCTGGTTTAAAAATATCTTACAAATTGAAAACTACTGTTAATTTATTTAATTAAAACTTGTATGCACATAAAACACAGTACCTACCTACTTAAGACGAAAGCCAGTTTATTGTTTGACATCGTATAAAAAACTGCCAATAACTTAATAAGTTGAAAATTACAAAAAATTAAATTTAATATAGAAATATTTTGCCAGTCTTCTTCTTACAGACAATTTTGAAAGAGGATTAAAAGGTTGTCAATTAAAAGTAGGTGCACACTGTTGATTTTTAGTTGGCCGATAGTTGTGCCCGATTTTAATTTGTATGAAGAATCGGCCAAATCGAATCGGCGTAGTGTGCGCACTCCTAAGTCATGCCTATACTGATCAACTGCCCGACTAAACTATCGGCCGACGAAAAATCAATGGTGTGCGCCTACTCTAAGTAGATATCACATGTGTGCTCACCATAATGACTTTTTTCAGGACTATGTTAGGAACGTGTTGGGCCTAACGAAAGATTCCAGACGCGTTGTTCAGTGTTGTTTATTATTCGTAAAGGTTGTTTCGATTTGATTACAAGTCGTGATGCAATGCGGCATTGTGGAGGAGCAACGTAGTATAATTACTACATAAAAATAACATCTTCACCACAAACTGAGGCAAGACTATCGAGTCAGGAGTCACAAAGCGTCGACGTAGCCGACATCTCTTTGTACGCGGTTTGTGGACAAATGGCGCTTGTCACGAGGTTTTGACAGCTGCGCCGTTATCTAGCGGCAGTGATAGTAGCTGTAGCCGTGTATCTGCACTAAAATGTCAAGTGTAAAAGCTACATCCAGTAGCCATGACAGAATATGCTTCTACACCTATTTACCAGTGTGGACCTCGTACAATGTTTTCACATTTTCAGTCAATATTTACGCATAAATATAACAAATCCATTGTTGTATTAATATGTACAAGAGCACGAATGCTGCTGTAGGATCTTAAGTAATTGTTCAACACAAATCTATAGTAGCAAGGTGTTGTTGGTAACTAACAGATCCAGAAAACAAGGAGCAGTTAGCAGGAAATCTCAAGTTAACGGGACATTATGAAATAGATGTCCCTAATATCAGTCCTAACGAACTTCCAAATTGTTACACCATCTGCAGCTACTAAACGTGTACTGTAAGACCCCCGGGCAAACTAACTGTACTCTAACAAAGTTGAATTCAAGATTACTCGCAACTTTGGGCTGTGCCTAATTCTACTCTAAGCAGGTCTAAACCTCCGTCTGTTGGTACTCAGGGATAGGGGCAGGGCACAGAACATTGGACCAAATGGCCGATGGTTTCGGCACAAAATAAAACTTTCAAAAATTCAATAGGTATGTCATTTTACTTACATAAAAATCTAATGTAGATTCTTTTGACATGAAAATTCTTTAGAAGTCCAATAAATTCTTTTGGAATGCTTTTAAACTTGAATTTGTCCTATTTGAAATTATATCAGAATATTATGACAGATAACATTGAAGCTGAAAATATTTATTACGTGAATGGGTACAATCAAATCAATTTCTTTTTGTGCCGTAAGTAATTTCGGACGTTGGCTTAATGTGCTCACATCAAATACATTTATTATTATATAAGGTCAATACCCTGCTATCATTTCTACGTCTATTGGTAAAGAGCCGTGATTTTCGTCTTGTGATATCAGTGAAATACTTATAAATAATATTTTATGTAAATATACTCGCGGTCATTGAAACATACTCTAGCGAGAAATTATTATCAAGGACAAGCTTGTTACACGTGCTACAATTGCTACAGAGCTATTATATTTTATGTATTGACATAAATGAAAAAAGTTAATGCTTGAAAATATGTTAATGGTCTTACACGGTTTGAAACAAAAAAATGCAGCAATATGATTTTTTTCAAATCAAATCCCTAATTTGTTACTTTAAAGGTCATGTTCTACAAAGGTGCTACGAATTACTACGAATCTGCTACGACGTTATGCTTAGACCATACCATTTAGTACTGTGCTCGTAGAATAATATAGACATACGAGGGGCGGCTGAAAAGTTTTGAGCCTAAGTATCTTCAAGTGTTATTATTGACTCGCACTAAATTTAATTAATTTGCCAATAACCTCCTTATTATATGTACAAAGTTTCATTTCATTAGCGTCATCACGCTTTTAGTAATTAATCCGTAAACATCATCATGTCTCAGTCATCCGCGCAATGTATGAAATTGAAGTACACAGTTGTCATAAAATTCCTTAAAAAGAGGAACAAAACGCTGACGGTAACATTTGAAGAGAAGTCTACAGTTTATGGGGAGTCTGGGCCTTCATTTGCCATCATGAAAGATTGGATCCGATAGTTCAAGCATGGCAGGGAGTCGCTAAAAGATGACCACAAGTCAGGGCGGCCAGATTTCGCCATTAACGAATAAAATAATGAAAATTTAAAGAATTTAGCTTTAGAGATCAGCGAATTAAGCTGTGACAGATAGCTGAAGCCATAGGCATTAGCAAGGAACGTATCGGCGATATTTTTCATACTCATTTGCACATGAAATAGGGGTGCGCGCTATGGGTGCCAAAAATGCTCACGCCGTTCGACAACCAGCGTCGAGTTACAACTTCGCAGGAGTTTTAGAACATCTTTGGCCATAATCCTAACAATTTTTTTTCTCACATTGTCACTATTGATAAATAATAGATCCGACAGTACGATCTAGAGTCAAAATAAGAGTCAATGCAATGGATTCAAAAGGGAAAACGCCGCCGCGGAAATTCAAAGTGGAGCGATCGACACCCAAGATCATAACCACTATTTTTGGGATTGTGGAGGAATTTTATTCAACGACTACCTACTTAAAAAAAACTACAATAAACGGGGATTATTATGCTGTACTGTTAATGAGAGTGCGTCAAGTAGTTGTTGAAATATTAAGAGGCAAACTGGCGAAAGGAAATCTGTTATTGCAAGACAATTCGCCCGCGCACACCACGCATATTGCAAGGCTTGCCCCGGGTAAAACTGGATTTCAAGAAATTAATCGCC
Source organism: Ostrinia furnacalis (assembly GCF_004193835.3). Taxonomy (NCBI): domain Eukaryota; kingdom Metazoa; phylum Arthropoda; class Insecta; order Lepidoptera; family Crambidae; genus Ostrinia; species Ostrinia furnacalis. The sequence goes on along the minus strand of NW_021133671.1, from coordinate 84,329 downwards.
CACCACACAGTTTAGTCCGAATCCCTAGCTATTTTGTCTAATTCTCAAATTGGAAAAAAGTCCTCCAGGAATGAAGATTTTTGAGTGACAAAGAAATGATGGCGGCGTTAAAGGCTCATTTCGAAGGCAAAGATTGCCAATTTTTTTTCAGTGGGTTAAAAGCTCTTTTACACAAATGTAATAAGTCCGTTGTAGTAGAGGGAGATTAAATAGAAAAATGTATTTTTTTTACTTTTCTATCGGCATTTTTAATACCCTAGGCTCAAAACTTTTCAGCCGCCCCTCGTAGAATGCTCTTTTGGAAAAGTTATAGCTTTTTAAATTAAATGATATAAATGTCTTCATTTAATTTCGTCCAAAATTTGGTGAAAAAAGATTTTTTTCCATTAAATTGCAGTGGTAGAAAACATTTTTTCCGCACATTTGACAGTAATTAAATAATTAAACATCCCTTTGCTCTCGCACTTACAGGTTGGCGTTTTTAATTGTCACTTGGCTCTTTACATCCATAATGGTATTCATCCTAATTGTCCAAAACGCGCCGGCAGCATCCCAGCGTGATCATTAACTTTTCCACTCTCGTTTGTCGTTGGTTAATTGCTGGGTTTTTTCTTTTGTTAACCTTCAGAAGAATTTTGTTTGAGCAAGTTTGGGGACAGTTTGCGTTGTGAGAACGCCCATTATGGCGCTTTTCTGATTGATGGATGAATTCACGTCCAATTTGAATTAATTTGGCTTTTAAAATGTTTAAAATTTTAAAACATTTGTATTTTCGCTACAGTTAAAAAAAGTATAATATTTTACAAACATTATTAATAAACGTATTGGCAGTGCTACTTCTCAGAACTGGGCCACGATATGTAGAATTAGTAGTGCTTTTGTAAAAAAGAATGGGGCGTAATAATTTAATAAAGAAATATTTTCCACGAACATAAGCGTCTTTAAAAATTCTAGAACAGTAAAGAAATATCGCCTTGATTTTTACTTTTAATGTATTTTTACCGACTTAAAAAAACTGGCGATTCTCAATTGGACAAGGAATATACAGAGTGTGATTTTGTAAAACAATGCCTTTCTCAGCGGTGGGAGTATACACGACACTGATGCCAAAAAATATAAAAAATACCTTAAATTTTCATGGAAAAATCCATGAAACCAGGAAAACGAGCTATTTACTATTTATCGTTCAGTTCTCCCGCTCTAGCTGGGCGGCGGCCGCATGTGCTCGGTGGTGTAGCGGGGTACGCGGGGTTGGTGGTGGCGGTAACAAGCGCCGTTTTGAAAAGTATTAGGAGACGTTTGAACAAGCTTTTTTACTAATAAAGTAATAGTTAAAATTGTATTTATATTTTTCTTGTAATTACTTTCATGTGTACTACCACCCGTGAGATGGGCGTTGTTTTACAAAACCAAATCCTGTATACATCTTTGTATCGATCGTTGTTCGGCTTTAATATTTATTTATTCTTAAAGCCGAACACCGCACGTCACTATTGTTGTGGAGTGTCCAGAGATTTGCGTCGCCCGCGAGTAATCCCCTTCCCGTTCGATTGGGTTCTCCTTGATTCTGCTTTATTTGCCACTATAAAATAGTTCCAAAGCGTAAGATCGTAAAGTGGAAGTTTCTATGGTTAGCTAAGTTTTGTTTATGTTTTTACTTTGAACAAGGATATTGGATTTTGTTCTAACACGGATGTTTAGCCTGATAATTGTATGGATGACCGCAAACAAGCAAAATTGTATCTTTCCCTCATTACCTACATCTACGTCAGCCCCCACGTGAACACTACGTGAACTACTCGTAACCCAAGCAAATCGGCATACCACGAGGGGTAAACGGCACTTTAAAAAAAATTGTAATCCGTAACTAATTATTTAGTATAAGTACAAAGGGTAAACCAGAATTGAAGCTAATGTAAAAAAACTAGCATATCAAAAACAAAAATAACCACCTTTCTTTTCCATTTTCCCTCATTCCTCTAACAGAATAAGGCTTAATACTCATAAAAGAAGTAATGTCCCAATTAGATAAAGAACATAACGTATACATTCCAGACATCATAATTAAATTTGGTCGAGGAGCCGGGTGGCGGAGGGAATTCGTGAAGATCGAGATTAGAATAACTTGATAAGGTTCACTATGTTTATTATTTGTTTATTAGTGAACGATCATAGAATACGTAAGCTTTAATCTTGGCCGGTAATTCTGTATCAAAGTTTATTTAATTAATCGTTATGATGAAAATGTTTTACTACATTATTCTTCCTTTATAGCAGCCTTTAGCCTATACCTATGTACTTACTATCAAAATAATGAGTTATTCAGAAACAATATACAGAAGCTAAATCACTACCTGCCCTTTTGTCCCTATGTCTGAGAGTCCTCCACCTGGACATGAGCTCCCCTGGCTTACCTGGAAGTCTTTAAATAGACTTCGGACGCAGGTTGGCCGTAGTAAGGACAATCTGGCCAGGTGGGGATTCTTGGATGGCTTGAACATGGAGTGCAGGTGCGGTTTTGTTCCCCAGTCGATGAGGCACCTGATGTCATGCCCTGAGTGCCCAAGCAACTGCACTCAGGAGGATTTGATGAGTGCTACTGACAACGCCACTCTTGTGGCGAAGTTTTGGGCTGACACTGTGTAGGTTTGTTGTCGACACGAAAAGAAAAAGACTACTAACCTTTTAGTAGGTAAGTTGCCGAATATTTGCAATATTGTGTTTTGCGGAAATGAACTACTTACCAAAAACCTATGAAACAATCTGAAAAAGATGTGTATGATTAAGGATAAATATTTGCATCTTGACTATTATAAAAATCTTCGCGCTTTTTGTTTGCTTTATAAGTATCCATAAAAATAGAAGTTGTTTACCTAGAAATCATTAAACTATATTCATTCTAGGAAATTCCACCCCAAACACGAATTCCCAAAAACAACACCACTTTTTTCCGTTTCTATTTCACTTCAGTACCCCAAAAAGGAAAGAGAACACAAAGAAATACGCTAATGTAAAAGTAGTAGTGCTAATTAGTGGGGAGGAGGCTCGGCATTAATTTCATTGTTATAAAAAGGCTTGCCGAGGTAATGCTGCCCCTTTGAGTGTCGTACTGTCGCCATAGAACGCGGACTGAAATAAAAATATTTTTAAAGCGCCATTGTTTTAACTTCGAAATTAATGTGGAAGTAAAATAGGCGCGTGGAAGAATCTTTACGGATATATTTTACAATGGCAAAGTTTCGCTCTTTTAGTTTTATAAATCTCAGTTTTACAGAATTCTTCGTTCTTATGGTGTGTATTATTATTTGGGCACAACAATACTAGAGTTAATTTTTGAGGAAAAATGAAGAAATGAGCCAATAAAAGATTAAGGAAAACAAAATCATCAAATATTTAAAAACAAGTTTTCCGTAAGCAATCGACGATCGAGTATGACAATTTAAACCTCAGACATATTATTCTGATTCAAAGATTTATGCTAATCGTTACATATTCCAACAATATTATGGAAATTCACTTCCCGAATCGCGTTTCTAGCCCTGAATTTCCAAATTACGGAAATTACCTAAATGGTGTGACTTTTGTGCCGACTCTCCCTCTTATTTTTCCGTTCCGCTAAATGGGTCCTCTTGAGATTGCGACTGTATTGACTTTAATATTGTTTCCCTACATTTGTGCGTTGTTTCTGCGATGAGCTTTTGACTGAAGTGTTTTCTTTCAAGATCTGAGGCAATTAATCCCGTTCTATTTTTGAAGTAATGCTTTTGCTGGTGGTTGAAGGTTTGTTGAGTAATTGGATGGTTAGGAACTAATTCCATTCGTAATGAAAAATTTGTGACGTAATGCCTATCTTGTAAATTAATTTTAAATAAATAAATTAACGTACGGACCGGTCCGCGACTTCGTACGCGTGGATCCCATTTTATCCTCTTAGGGGTGGAGTTTCGTTAAATCCGTACTTAGTGAGCACCTACGTTCTAAAAGAAATCCTCATGCAGAGACTCCTAGCACTTGTAGTTTCTGAGATTTCGTGATGAGTGAGTGAGTCAGTCAATGACGTTTCGCCTTTATAAATACCTATAGCTTTACATAAACAGGCATAAATGGAAAGTTACCAAACATTCTCCATTTCTATTTTGACGAAAACTATTCAAACGAATAAACTTTTTATCCCCACGTGTGAATAAACAAACGAATAAACTTTCGAATCGGGACTCTCAAACTTTAGAATGGGCGATAAAAAAAGTGCCGAAGTCTGCAGTAAAGTGGGGCGCAATTACTTGAAAAATGACCCCACGTCGGGGCCATGGCTGAAATATGGCCGCCTACCTACGGAGCTGGGCATATTGTGTTTATTCCTCCTAAATAAATACCTTTAAAAGCTTTTTCCTGATACTGATTTTAATACTGGTATAAAAAGCCTATACAAGGTAAAATTTAAATCATGTGCTTTTAATATTATAAGACTCATGATACTACGTTCCCAAAATGTGACTTAAATCTATTGTCTACTATTGACTAGTCAGTTTTAAAATCGTCGAAGTACAATACTAGAAATATATATTTCCAAAATTTTATGAAGCCTTTTCAATTTTTATCAAAACCAGCTTCATTTTAATAAAAACTTTTAGGTTTGGCCAATTTCACCCCGTATATTCAAGTAGACGTTTTATTAGACAACAGAACTTTCACCAATAAACTTGAATATCCAAATTTCATTCTAAAACTTTAAAATAAACAAAAAGCGTTTCTCGCAATAAAATGCGGGATTCGCCGGCGAAGTGACTTGAAAAATGACCTAAGCGCCGCTCTGAAATACGGCGCTTACAGCGAAAACGACTCCATTGTTTTTATTTAGTAGAAAATACATCGCCGCTCGATTGCGGTTGCGATTCTGCGAACAAACCTGACAATAAAACAGAACTTAGGACTTACTAGGTTTATTGAGTTTATTAACAACAGTCGTGAGAAGAATGAAATTCATTTCTTTATAGTTCAAGTGTTATAGTAAGTTCATTCAAGCAAACAATTGCAATAAACGATAGCACTTGAATCAAAAGGATCGTTCTTTGGTTAGTTATACTTTTATTAATACTCGCACTAAGAGTATTTCGATGTTAATAAAGAGGATCTAGATCCAAAAGCGTGGGCTCGATTTTCAAGTGGGATACACAAAGTTAGGAATTGCGTATGTCATGTAATTTTTTTCTAGTGCAGGATTTTTTTATTACCTTAGCAAAGCCATCGCTTCTAGTTATCTTATAAAGGCAATCAAAAGTCGTAAAGTACCTATAACTCGGTCTTAACTTAGTTACTTCAAAGTAAATGTTAAATCAGCATATTTAGGCTGGGTTGCACCATCTTACTTTAACTTTGACAAACGTCAAAAATATGTCAAAATCCATACAAAAAGCACCGGTTATCGTCAAAATTACGGTCAAAGGTGGTGCAACTCAGCCTTAATGTTATTAGAGCTCTAACTTTAGTCTACAGTTTTTAAATCTTTCACTACCTCGATCGCCGTTAGAAATAACGCCATATTTCACCTCCAGCATATTGTTTTACGGCGCACTTAACACGCCCTATATAACGACTTATTCCTTCGAGTAGTTCCATATGACTCATATTTCGGCTGTAACATTCAAAATAAGCTGAGTAGTGGCAGCGCAAGCGCGCATTACGGTGATTTATGGCGACTTTAGTACATGTCAGTTGAAATGCATTAAGGCATGATTCTTATGCTTTAATATTAAAATAGTGGCGATAAAAAGGTTTATGAAGCGTACTTTCTATCCCACTTTATGTGACGGGTGTTTTTAAAGTCAGCGGTATCTAACGTAGGTGATAGTATTTTCTGCAAAAAAATATGATCTGGTATGTTGTAGAAACCACTACTGGTTTTGATTAATAAAACACAATAAACCAAGTTTAATGTCGAATACAGTCAGACATATTACTGCAAATGCTCTAACAGTCTAACTCGATTTCTAATTAGCTTATCATTATAATTTTAAACCCTGAATAATGGTACCTAGAGCATGTTGTGATTTATATTTAGAACTATAAATAATTGTCACGTAGGTTGGGTACACACACACTTGTAAAAGTAAATCTGAACATAATATAAGTACCTACTTCAATGTCAAACGCAATGGCTAATCAACAAAGCTGCACTCACACCTCACCCTGTCATTTATTCAAAAACAATAACTAAAAACTCTTTTGAAAACAGTCCATCAGCTGTTATCATTCTACCCTCGACTTCAGTTAATCAGCTTACTTTGTCCGTGAAGGTAATGGACTGAATATTCAGCTGCATTGAACGGGCCGATTTCAGCGGGGTTATTCCAAAAAACGTTATCCGAATTTTCGATTATTGCCATCCCTCTCTCGCAAAGCGAGATGTTTGCATGAGCGACATTGACAGAAAGATCTGAAACTACGTAAACAGCGCGTGTCGGAATAACCGTTCAATGTCCGATAAGTGCACTGATTTTAAATCCGTGTGTCGATGCTTTAAAAACATTTTTAAGGGGCGCGTTCTGTGATGGAAATTAACGCAATTTAATAAAGATCGAAAGGGCTTTTTGGATGGAAGTAGCAGATTGATCCTTTTATGAACTTTACGCCATAATAGTAGTAGTCTTTTTTATAGCTTTAAGCATGCTTTGCATGCAAGTGTTCGTTATATAACCACATATATTAATGTTGAGCGCTATGCTATCAAATTATTTTATCACATAAGGTAAGTCTTGAACTTTATCGCATAAAATAGAAACGAGATTATAAGGCATGCTTAATGACATAACTTTGATAGTTGTTTGTTATTTTTTTAAGTATAGCACGAGCACTAACATATAAACTTCTTAATTTAGCTGTAATTAGGCTTAAATTCCAATGAAAATCTATTTTTTTTTGCACGTGACAATGACACGTACTAAACAGTTTGTACAAAGATTACTTTAATGTTAAGGCTGCGTTGCACCGTTTTAATTTAACTTTAACAAATATCAATAATCTGTTAGGCTGAGTTGCACCACCTAACTTTGACTGAAACTATAACGATAACCGGTGTTTTTTGTATAGAGTTTGACAGATTTTTGACGTTTGTCAAAGTTAAAGTAAGATGGTGCAACCCAGCCTTATTGTCCATACAAAAACACCGGTTATTCTTATAGTTACGGTCAAAGTTATGTGGTACAACTCGGCCTAAGTGTTTTTAACTATACCGCTTGCTTTAAGAATCTGCTTTGTATTAAAAAACCATCCAAATATGAAATCTAGAATGAACTGTACCTACTTTTGCTTTTGTTTTGCCAAATAAATCACAAGTCCCAAAGCTCTGAACAGTAAATATTAAACGCAACACACTCAAAGTCCAAAGTTGTCGAACCTAAAACTTCCCGTAGTTGGGGGCCTAAAACATTCTTCGCGAAGATCTTAAACCACAATTAGAGATCTTCCAATACCCTAATCCCGCGGATGAATCCCGAACTTTCACGATTAAAACCGAACTGAGTGTTGCCTTGGTTTAAGGGCTGGGACACACTGTTATTTTGTAGTGTGGTGACACGTCATTGAACTTACTTCTCATTAAACCTTCGGAATAGAGAAAGCAACAACCATGAGCTGTCAAACGAAACCGATTGGATGACAGTGTGCCACTAGGTGCCTCTGAACTAGGGCATGTAATATCGGAAGGTTTTCAATTCCGATATTGGATTCCGATATTAGATCTCAATATCGGAATTCCGATATTAATATCGGAATTGAGTTCATGTGCTATAAAATTAATATTTCGTTATATTCGTAAGAATTCTGGATTGTTTACAATTAAATAATGATTTTAATCAAAATCTTTAATTTGGTACAAATAGCACTTCATAAAATTGAAGTATTTTAAAACCATTTTTACGTTATGGGTATCCATTGCATTTGGTTTTTTATGTGACAAGAGGCAAACGAGCAGACGGATCACCTGATAATTAATGGTCTATATGGACTAGCAAATAATTAAAGTGTTTTTGTAAAATCACATTTATCAAACAAACTTTTACTCCTTCATTATATTAGGTACCCTGTTTTATGTTGGCGGAACGAATTTTAGAGTCATTCAAATCACGTGTGACAAAAATTGTAGAGAGTGGTAAAAAACTTGAATATGCTTGTAATTTGTTCCTTTTTGATTATCGATGTACAACTCACAAAACCACGAGCCATCATCATCACCATGTCAGCCATAGGACGTCCACTGCTGAACACAGGCTCCGATGCTGATTTTCACAATGACCGGTTGGTGGCGGCCTGCATCCAGCGCCTTCCTGCTACCTTTATGAGGTCGTCGGTCCACCTTGTGATTATGAGTTCAACACTGCGCTTTCCGGTACGTGGCCTCCACTTCAGAACCTTGCTGCCTCATCGTCCGTCTGTTTTGCGTACTAAGGCAAAACCGTTGGAAGACCTTATCACAATGCTCGAAGACCTTAATCGAGTTTCCCAACAGGTAGGCCTTCGGATGAATATGGAAAAAACGAAGCTTATGTCGAATGTCCATGTTGCGCCTTACCCAGTTTCGGTTAGGAGCTCGATTCTCGAGATTGTCGACAAGTAAGTATATCTATCTCGGACAAACGATCAGCTAAGTAGTTAGATGCAATTTCGAGAAAGAGGTAAATCGTCGAATACGAAGACGGAAGTCTTCAATTAGTGTGTGTTACCAGTGATGATATACGGCTCGAAAACGTGGCATTTGAATATAGGGCACAACGTGCTATGGAGAGGGATAAGCTTGGTGTTTCTTTACGAGATCTAATCAGAAATGAGGAGCTCCGTAAACTAATTAAAGTCGCTGATATAGCCCGACGGATTAGCAAGCTGAAGTGGCAATGGGCAGAGCACATAGTACGCAGAACTGACGGTCCATAGTCCAGTAAAATTAATGTTTGAAAGGGAGTTGAGATGTCGTTCTTTGTTGACCAAGTACCTATGGCAAATGCTAAAATTGATTTAGAACAAGTTAAAATTACCCATAAATACTAAAGATAGTAAAATATTTGCTGTGGAACAAAAAGTGATGGTGAGAGACATGAGAAAATCATTGGTATTTGCCAATCATGTACTTTGGGCTTTGTGGCAGGTTGTGGCGAGTTTAAACGCTTTGTTTAAAATCTCAATTAAAACTTTTTTCTGATTCCGATATTACGATATTAGATCGCTCAATATCGGAATTGAAATATCGGATCTCGCAGTCCGAGATTCCGATATTACGAGATTCCGAGATTCCGATATTCATGCCCTACTCTGAACTGTCAAATAGTTGCAAAAACGGTTCTGTTTGACGTGACATGCATCTTTTTTTAACACGCAGTGTTGCTGATAGTGACATCTTGCTCGATCAATTCTTTGTTGCTCTATTCCGCTAGGTATATTGATTTTATTATGCTTTCATGTTGCTCTTTTTAGCGTAACACGCCACCGAGCTAACTAAGCTATGCTGCATTATATTTTACTCGTACTTAGGTAGGTTAGTTAGTTTTATTTAGAGAAAGCATTTAAAAATTTATAAAGCATAAGAATTAGTCATATTTAATTAAATACAGTTTTCTAGGAGTCGTCTTACAGTAAGAACTACTTAAAACGTTGTTCATTGCACAGAAGGAGGTCTTTCACTTAATCCTAAGAAAAATAAAAAAGATCTTAAGAGCTCTGGGCACTACTTTGATTATACTTTCATTAATTACTGTCAAGTTCGTAGAACTTGTGCTAGTTTTCTCGCTTGAATTAACCTGATTGTTATGAAACATCATTATATTATCTGCTCCAGCAAAGTCAGATATTTTTAAAAATTCAAAAAGCCCTAAACTGAGTTTAATACTGCCAAAATAAATAAAAAATAAATCAAACGGCATGCTGAGACACAGCGCATCGATGTGAATCCAGCTTTATCCAAGTGTCTCGTGTCTGACGAAATAAGGAAACAAAACAGGAGGGCCCGATCGTATCGCAGATTCTGATATCGGGCACCGAATGAAACTGCCATCTCTAGACTATTTACTGCCGCCATCAAGGCAAACGCCACTCTAACTCCGGGTCCCAAAGCACTGTTTCGTTTACGAGCGCCGCTTGACGGCTCCCTGCATCGTTTACATCTAAGATAAGTTCGGATAGAGAGTTTTAGGTCAAAGGAGGACTGTGTATTCTCGTATATTACGTATCGGCAGGCCCTTGTCTGAGCCAGTTGTGTGAGTTGGTCTATTGAAGGTTATGGGTGAATAAAGAAAATTGATCGGAGGCAAACTTGGTTTCTATTAACTTATACAGAACCCAATTTAGTTTAAAATAATAGAGCTGGTGTTGCACTGATAGAAGTCACATCTTTTTTGTAAATATAAGCTGAAACCCGCGTGGGAATGATTGAGAGCCCATGGGTTTATGTATAACGAAAAAGTTTACTTCACTTAAAACAATGTGCGGGAAAAGACTGGATGCGGGCAGCGCAGGATCGCTCGTTATGGAAATCCTTGGGGAGGCCTTTGTCAAGCAGTGGACGTCATTTGGCTGAAACGAACAAAAACAATGTTCGGTTTAAAATAAAACTAAAACTCTAGAAAGGTTTCTAGCTTGAAAATAGTCGTATCTTGCGGATTAGGTGTCGCGTATATCAACATTAAACCTTAACAAGTATTAAACTCCCCGCAAATTCAGTTACGCCGTACTTCTGCATTGTCGCGCACTTTAGTTTCGCTATTTATACTCGTAGATAATGTTTTTAATCCGGTTAGTTCACTTATTTTTTTAAATAAAGTTTATTTTTTTATTTATTTAAGTTAGTTCACTTCGAAGTTCATAAATTAACGCAATGACCAATGAGTTAACTCAGTGGTATAGTTTTCATCCTTGCCGGATGAAAAGTGAAAAGCCAGTTGAATTTTTCATATGAATATCTTACTTTGTCTTATTAACTTTTAGATTTTTTAAAGATTATTAGTAATTTTCTATGCTCAAATTACCCATAGTCCCGTTAACCCCTCTTAATTACTAAATTATGCTTGTGTCACGAGTGGGCTCACCACCACGATGGCCGCGTCAGCGGGGTTCGACCTTCGTATTCTTCGGATGACGAGTCTGCCAATCCGAGTTCACTGTTTGGCTATCGTGGCTTTGATATTGTAAGAACTAACCACTAAACATCATAATTTTAGCTAACAATTTTTACCTCGCAAGTTACTAAAACTTAGCGCATAAGCAAAAGACCCAAAGTCTGAGACCGCGGCGGCGGAGCGCTAACCGTAAAACATCTAAACTCAAACTTGTTTTTGGATAGTTGTGGGTTAGGAAGTTTTCTACTTAACAGCGTCTTGAGGCTGGAACACGCGTTTTACTCGCTCGCGTTGGCACCGGCCGGTTATTGCATACCAATGATATTAGACTGCATTGAGTTTTTCTACAGATATCACAGCTTTTTTGTGGTGATTTACTATAATAATGTTAAATGAGAAAGATAAATAATTTTCGACGCTTACTGTACCAAAATGGTATCCAAGCATGTATTTACCATTACTTACCAGAAAAAGAATGCGCGATGCTTTTTTGTTTCTGATTTTTTTTGCACATAAGTACAATGTCAAACTTAATGTCAGCGGCATTCTCTTCGAGACAAACAGAAAATAAGAGTGCTATAGTTTGATATAAGGGTAAAGTTAATCACTAGTCCTAGTGATATTAGAGCTCCACTGAGCTAGAACAGCATTGCAGCAGCTGTTTCGCTCTATTAACATCTATACTCACACTCGTTTTTGGATAGTTGTGGGTTAGGAAGTTTTCTACTTAACAGCGTCTTGAGGCTGGAACACGCGTTTTACTCGCTCGCGTTGGCACCGGCCGGTTATTGCATACCAATGTATTGGACTGCATTGGTTTTTTAATGTGTTAGACTTAGGTACTACTATGTGAGATTTCACAGTTTTTTTGTGGTGATTCACTATAATAATGTTCAATGAGAAAGAGGGAAAATTCCGATTTTTGACGCTAACCGTACCAAAACGGTCTCCTCTCATGTATTACCATTACCAGAAAGAGAAGGCGAGACTCGACGCATTTTTTGAATTTTGGAACGTTTTTGCACATACAATTGTATAAAGTACAGCAGAAAATTATAAAGGTATAGCTTGATTTAAGAGTAAGGTCCTAGTAATATTAGGACTCCACTGAGCTAGAACAGCATTGCAGCAGCTGTTTCGCTCTACTACTCGTAACATTTTGGATAGTTGTGGGTTAGGAAGTTTTCTACTTAAAACAGCGTCTTGAGGCTGGAACACGCGTTTTACTCGCTCGCGTTGGCACCGGCCGGTTATTGCATACCAATGATATTGGACTGCATTGGGAATATCTTTTGGGTTTTTGAATCTGTTAGACCTACTGTTATGAGACGCTTCACAGCTCTTGTTGGGGTTTACTAAAATAATATCGATGAATAAGGCGAGCTCTTCTTTATATTTATTGAAAACTTAATTGCACATAATTTTAGAGTACACATGGCAAAATGAATCAACATTTGGGGTAAGCGATTTCGGTTGGTTTTGGAGTGAAATTCATATTCATATACAGGACAGCTGCTTAACCCATAAAATAGCTGGTAATTTAACATACTAAGGTACCTTTATGACTATTTAGAGAAGTTATGTGCAAAAGAAAATGAAATAAACAGTGGTTTGTATACTCGTATATGGCTGCACGTTTGTTGAGTAACGTTACTACAGCGTAATTTCCACATTGTAAGCTAGAAGCGCGGTTAGACGGCCTTGCTTGTGTCTACACACTCATTTGTTTTCCAAGAAAATAGAAGAAGAATATAGTAGAAATGATAATGTTTCATCAGTAGACGGTTAAAGTCTGATTTATTCGAAGCTTATACTTCTATACAGTGAGTCACTTTTACAGGAATTATTTTCTATCTTCTTTCCGTATTTTTTCTGACATTGAGACTGACACTGACATTGACATTGTACACTTGAATTACTGACTGTAACTCTTGAATGACATGTTCAACCGTCGGTTCTATTGATACATGTAGGACTAGGTAAGTAGGTAGTTAGAATTAAATTGTTTCAATGAAAAATAGTTTATTTTCCAACACATGCTTTATATGAAAGTAAAGACCTCACTGCGATAAATTGGCCAACGTATGTATAACACTCCAATTTTTTAACATCTGACGCCAAGAAACGGGCAAAAAGGTCCCAAACAGCAAGGACGTAACTTACAAACTGGCTGTTAGCAGGCAGAAGTCAAAAGTCCACTTAGGCGGCGCCACGCTTCTCAGATAAAACGCTGCAGCATGAAAAATGGCGGCGAGCGGAGCGTGAGTTATGGGAAGCTCATGTTTTTCCTATTGTTACGCGGTTTAATGGGCCTGTTTAATGTGTTAAGCCTAGGTTACACTAAAGGACAAACTGACAGATAGAACATGTTGTTTGACAGCTACGTGGAACGCCCCAAGATAATGGACGGATGACAACATAACTTACTTTATGAAAGTAACATTGTGCTGCTTCCAAAAAATGTCTTGCAAAATGTTGCGTAGCATTGTGATACACAGTGGGTGATGTTGCTGCTACTGCAGCCGCATAGCTGTGCTGTAACATACTGTAGCTGAGTATTTTTGATGCTGAGGAAAATTTTGTGCTCTAGTGTGTCAAAGGCTTTAGTCTTTGGTACCCTGGGTATTGAAAGCTAAGATAGATATTAATAACGGATAAAATATTTATCAGCAATCAAGCCGAGGTAATCCTATTTTATTCTGCTTTTTAATGCATTAAGCTATCCCTTTTTGTGAACAGATTAAATTTCCTCCAAATTCAAGTGCGAAAAACTTACTTACAGAAAGAATTGTTAAATGAAGAGTCTTAAGAACCAGGAAAATAGCTTAACAACCGTTAATTACTTGTGAGAGAGGCAAAACATTAATCAAGCATTAAACAACAATAACACTTAAAACAAAAAAGAAACACCGTTCAAGTCCAAAACGGGGAATCGTCGAAATTTGCTAATAAATTAAGTAACAGTGTTGTTTGTTAGTTGCAGAGGCTATAATTCCTAATTAGGAGCCGACGGCGACAATTAGCTGGCTCCTTTCGAGTTCGCCTTATATATTGTTACGGGCTGCTACATCCCGGGAAATTCCCGGTTCGATTTCCCGTTGGATTAATGCGGAAAGTTGTTTCACGAAAATCTGGACGTAAATCGTTGGATTAGCCAAACAAACATCTCTTTAAATTCCGACAAAATTTTAAGTTACGAACTAGCTTATTCGGGTTAGAACCGGTATTTATGTGTTCGCGAAGTGCTCTTGTGAAACTAATAACGCCAAGTATTAATTTATCGGTTATTATTTGAAAATGTGGACCGAAAGTTACAATGTCGTTACTCATTCTCAAGGTGATGCTGTTTTGTTTTTGCTTTATTAAAATACATTGTCTTTTTGGTGAAAAAATAGTTACATAATGTGTTTTTCTGCCAATATTTTTTAAAATATGATAAGATGTCTGTATTAATAGAGCTACTTATAAAAATAGCTATAATACACAATTATTAAGTTCACTCACTGTATCAAGCAATCTCAGTCTCAAATCTTTTAAACAATATCCTTTCATTCCTAAAATACCCAGCTGTCTCCGTTTTATTTTTAATCATCTGCTGTAATAAATATTGATTGCTTTATTAGACGGAGCATTCGAAACAAATAACCCCGCAATAGCCGTACCTGCCTCGATTCACAAGATCCCATCTCAAATTGCCGGGAAGATTTATCGTCCATTGTTTCTACCAGTTTTGATTTGTTTCCTTGTCGTAAATTCATGAATGGGTAAATTTGCCCGCTGCGAACGCGCTAGATAACGCCGCGATGCCTTGCACGGCACGCCTGTCTTTTGTTTTTTGATGACATTTTCTTTTAATGACAAGATTAGTTTATTAAAGAAACAAGTGAAGGCACTATTTGTAAACTTATCAATAATTTTATAAGACATCGTTTTTGTAGTTTACACCGTTTTTGTAAAGATATTCTTTTGGCAGTTGTAAAATAGCACAGATTCGAAGAACGCTGATTCAAACTTTGTCGTCGCTGGATTATTGTGATGAATCCATTCGTAACCAAGCAATAGTAAACATGTATAATAGTGAATGTAATGTGAATGATAACTTAAAGAATTAAGATAAAATAAAGATAATCTCTTTGCTTTAGTCACGCAGCTTAAATATCTGCGAATAAAAAGAAAAATCGAGAGCTTAACACTATAAAACCCATATTAAAACAACAAACGGAATTCTCTGACTGCATTGATATAAAATAATAAAAGTCTTCCTAGAACAAATATCTTGGATGTGCAAATCTCTTGTCGCGTTCAATGCAAAAATCTCGTATTAAATGTAGAGCGATGCAAAATAATTCACAAAATCGACATCGTTCACATTCCCGCATGTAAATTCGAATTATGAATGCGATTCGAATTTCGAAATAATGTGACGTTCGAAATTACGAAACAAAGCACCATCGCGAGATAGTGTCAGTTGTTGTTGTTTTAAAAAAGGAGCAATTCGGCCAGCATTCGGTTGATAGTGTCTACTCTCCAGGTGCGGTATTACGCGATAGTGCCCTGAAAATGCCGTGGTGTGACAATGCGACGGTATTTTGCCGGAATAAAATTGTCGGCGAATCTGCTTGTTGGGTGAGTGGGAAGATTGCATATCGAGGATTGAGTGAGACAATTAACTTTATTGCCTAATACGAGTAGATTGTAGACTTGTTGTTATCAGACTAAAAAGACATTAAAAATCAAAACGTTGATGATTTAATCAAGTAACTCTTACAACTGATGCGTTGGTATATTGTACAGTTAACCCAGTCTCATCTCTTTGTTGTAAAATCGCTTTCAGCTATGAGAATTTAAAAAGAGGTAAAATTGAAAAGCTCTTTTTTATTTCTGAAGTGCATGATTATTTACACACACATATTTGAATTGACTCTATCTTTAAGATGTATTTAAGCTTCTACCCGTGGCATAGTACTATTACTTATTCTGTGCCCGTGGCTTTGTTAATAATTTTATGACTACTAAAATAAAGAGTCTTAACCCTTAACCAGACTCTGAAAAAAAGTTATTGGTTTTTAATCGTATCTTCACAGCAAGCAAGCAAGTTCAAATTGACCTGGGCTCTATTTAACCAAGGCCTGGTTAAGGGTTAATTGGCGTAAAAACCAAAGGTAAAGGTAAACATGAATATTTTAAACAGATACTTAAATTGTATATTGATGTGCTATTGTTACCGAGCGAAACTTCTCCCGTAATATCGCAACGAGCTTGCACACGGCCGGGCTAGTGTAAAGTTGGTGAAATTCGCCCAAATTCGGGTATATTTCGGCGAATTCTCGCGAATGCGTCCGGCGATTGTGTCGTCTGGACAACTTCGGACGCATTGGCTCTTGCCGGACATGAGCTTTAATTAAGTTGCATTTTCAGCCTATGTTTTATTAAATACGCAGTAAAAGATGTTAGTGCCGGCACCATTCTCCGAGCGACACTATCATTCGCTAACCATATCAATTCTCAATTCATACTAAAAGATTATGAAAGATTAAGTTCGCTCACTGTTTAGATATTTTATTTAATAATTATATTTTGTAATCAGAAAATAAAACAAACTGATTGACTCCGAATCAATGTATTTGTAATTAGCCAATTACCACAACAATTACGCTGATAAACCACCGATGTTGGTCTGATAAAAATTAAGGCTGAGTTGCACCACCTAACTTTTATCGTAACTATAACGATAACAACCGGTGCTTTTTGTATGGAGTTTGACAGATTTTTGACGTTTGCTAAAGTTATAAAGTACGATGGTGCAATCCAGCCTAAATAGTCAGAAATCAATTAGGTTTCATAAAACTAATTTATTTTTGCAAATAGGCTTTTATAAAGCACTTTTACACTTTCCAGTATTAACCCTACCACTGCTTCGGGACAATAAATGGGCCAGTGCTGAGAAGAAGCAGCGCAAGAAACTCAGTCACTATTGTCAGCCTCCTTTTCAAGGGTTTACAGTATTTAAAATATACAAATTATAGTCATAAGACAAGTATTGATGCGAGCTAGGTAGTTAAACATTCCAAACATTTTTATTTTTTATTATAATCATCAGTAGTAGCCCTTTTTCATTAATGATCAAATCTATGAAATTAAATCATCCGAATCCTCTGTTCATACTCGTGTAGTTTCGTACAAAGCAATGCTCGGAATGTTTCATAGCTGTTTGCAGCGGACAGTCTCCGCGGGCAGGTGGCAAATTGTATCCCAACTCTTAATTCGGTTAGTGATACGACTCCCGAGTCGAGCACGATCTCAGGGGCTGTTTCAATCAAAGGGTTAATGCCACTTATTTCATTGCTCTGCCATGAAATATTGAATTACGAGTTTACAGTTGTGAGTCAAGTTTGTAACTCGATTCCTATGTATACTTTGATCTGTCAAAACGTATTAATAGCCGTTCTGACTTTAATATGACCATATCGATATTCTAAATGATTGATATTAAAATGCAAAGTTCGACCCTCGAGATCTCATTCGGGGATACAATAAAAACGAAGTTATTCGACAGAAGACAGGAGTATTGTTTAGAATGTCTGTGGTAAACAGACGCCGGCACGCCATGCAAAACACTTCGGGGTAATAAGTTTTAATTTCCAACAAAAATGTATATTTGTAGTTTCATAGATTGTCAAATATTTAGCAAGCTCAAATTGCTGTGGTCGACCATGGGTATCAACCGCAAAACCGGTCAAAAATTTAATTATTAATAATTTGTTAAGGCCCGATTCGACCATACTTTTATCCGAGAATAACTCCTGGGATAATCCATCTGGCACATTGACAGTTTCAGTATGGGAAATAAAATATGTCAAAATGTCGAATAAATGACGATTTATCAACCGACTTCAAAAAAGGAGGAGGTTCTCAATTCGACCCGTATGTTTTTTTTTATATGTTTGTTACGCGATAACTCCGCCAATTATGAACCGATTTGAACAAATCTTTTTTCGGCGTATAGGTAATACCTCAAGGGTGGTCCCATTTAAATTTAATAATAGAAAAAACAACCCCCAAGGGTGGAAAATTGGGGATGAACTTTTTTATACGCAATATCTCCGCCGATTATAAATCAATTTGAACGATTATTTTTTTGTTGAATAGGTATTATCAAAAGGGTGGTTTCATGCGAATTTGAAGAAAATATTTCACCCCCAAGGGTGGGAAATTGGGGATGAACTTTTTTATACGCAATATTTTTAATTTTTAGTTTTTTTTTGTTTTCACGTATTTGAAGTCGGTTTTATTTTTTTTAAAAGTTAATTATTCTGAGATTAATTTGTTTTTACGAGACGATTTTTTTTATTTACAACGAGGAAGGAAGCTCTTGGCCTGTATCTCACTTGATGATAAGTGACGATCAGGCCGAAGGTGGAAGCGAGCTTCCCCCGGAATCCTCAAACCACGGAGGAACTGGCTATCTTATCTCTAACTGCCGGAACACAACAATGCTGTTAACATTGTTGTTATGGCGACAGACTTAGGTAAGATGGTGATAGTAGCCAGGCGGACTTAGAACAAGCCCTACCACCAACCAAACCGAACAGAAAAATCTGCCCCCACTGGGAATCGAACCCATTGGTTGAATCCACCCTTAGAAACGTATCGAAAAGAAGTAACATAGAAATGGTTATAGCGTTTTATGAGGTAGTTATTCATATTCAAGTGAAACCTAAAATCATCTAAAATTAAAAACCAGTAGCCTGAAAGTGACACGGACTCCATGACATGCGTTCAGAGCCGTAACAGCGAGCGAGCAAAAAATTCCCCTTTTTAACTCCAAACCCATATTTCAGCTGGAAACCAATTGGAATCACTAGACACGATTGCAGCCTCTCTAATAAACGTTCAGACATTGAATTAAAACCGCCTCGATGGACCAATCCATTAATACAGCCTCCGGCCAAGATATGAAGTGGACCCTTTGAAATATGAGCCTCTAGAATCCAGTGGCCACGTTTAACGGATAAATGAAGACTTTTTGGTATTTTACACCTTTTTACGTGTGGTATAGGGTTACAATTAACTAATTCCTAGAATAGTCTTTGGTATATCAAAGCTTTTAAGCAGCTCATTCTCTCGATCTCCTCTGAAGTGTGGTTTAATAAACCCATTTTGTTAAAATTATGTCGATAGAAGAGGACTCTTATTTTTAAAATAAATATAATTATAACTACTTTCCTTTTTTAAACAATAATGAATCTGTAATTCATTAAAATCTGTATTATAAAAAGACACTCATGATACTTATAAGCATTATTTCTATTGGTCTAACTAAATGGTTGAAATTAAACATTCATCTATTGATATTGAGTTACATTTCGACCTAAACGCTAACGTATTATGTTTGAAATATTGTTAAATCCGATATTTCAGGGCGTTTACCTACTAAAATATTGGATTAATATAAAATGGATTTCTAAATCTATCTAGCTCAAACCGCGTGGTCGCACTACTTAAGAGAACGATAATATTTTTTATCCAGAAACATCGCGAACTTTATTGGACAGATTAAAAGCTTTCCAGATAGAATCGCGGCGCTTGACCGAACAATCTTGCTGGTTCGTCAATGGGATTAGCTTTGGAAACTGGAAGATGTAGAGATTATTGTTTGAACGAGTGTTTCCTCAAGCTCTAGATGGAAGACTAAGGCTGGGTTGCACTACCTAACTTTAACGGTAATTATAGCGATAGCCGGTGCTTTTTGTATGGAGTTTGTCAGATTTTTGACGTTTGTCAAAGTTAAAGTAAGATGGTGCATGACAACCTTAAGAGTAGGCGCACACCGTTGATTTTTAGTTGGCCGATAGTTGTGCCCGATTTTAAATTGTATGAAGAATCGGCCAAATCGAATCGGCGTAGTGTGCGCACTCCCATACATGCTCATACTGATCAACTGCCCGACTAAACTATCGGCCGACGAAAAATCAACGGTGTGCGCCAACTCTAAACCGTCATTCTTAAACTCTGAACGTGTTACTCGTCGTACAATAGGTCTTAACTAGTCAGTGCTTCAGGTATGGGAGTGGCACGGGACGGTGTTTTTGAGACGTCAAACGTCAGCGAGACTTCAAATGTTCTTCAGATTTGTATATGTCAATGTCACCCCTCCCCTGCCGCTCCTATAACCAGGCCTGTTCGTCTCCGCGAGTTTACATCGAAAACAAAACACGCACGATGGCCCACCTACAGGATACTATTCAACAAGGCCTCACATACGAGCGAACATTGACTCACGCACGCGTATTCTTGTGTATGATGGAAGAAAATAAAGAAAATGGTGTACTAAATACTGTGCAGTATTTAACTGCCTAAATAATAATAAAAACACAGAATGTACTTTTTTAAGTTGCCTCAAGACACTGAGAGGTAAATAAGTAGTTAATATTATTCATGATAATTCATGCTAAATCATGTATTTCCTCCGCCATTTTCCGCAGTTTGGCACCTCACACACACATCATTTTGCCGAAGTCAGCCCTATAGCTTCGGCGCAGTGCCGATCACTGACGTTTGTCAACAAATTGGTGCTTGACTCTTGAGATAAGCTAAATTACACCATATTGTTAATGACATTGAGGATACATTTTTTTAAATACCTTCGCGAAGTAAAACTTCTGTATGTAGTACTTATTATTATTCTGTGCTATAACTCAGACACTGACTGAGTTCAGCGCTAGGCCAATAAGTGGTCGGATGAGACCGCGGTAATAATTAATTTTTATTGTGTCTCGATTCACTGCTACTTGAAGGGCTACCCTGGTATTTAAACGGACACTTTTCTAACATGCAATGTCCAAAGGGTTGATTATGTCACGTACAGCAAGGAACAAGCTGTTGACAATGCATTTGCATACGATTGTATATGTGATTGTGTAACGCAAGGTACATACATATACTGTACCTCTACATTTCCTTTCGTCTTCAGGCATTTGGACAATGGACTGCTAATGGACTATTCTCGTTTGATTTACTACACTAGTATCGTTATGATGACTTTTGCTCGCCAAAAATTTGCTAGGGCATATTTTAGTACCCGTAAGTCAGGGCATATTTTAGTACCCGTAAGTCAGGGCATATTTTTATTACGTGCTCCAATATTGACCAACAAGTCAGTAAAGGACCCCATAAAAACTTATGCGATGGCCGACCTCACGATCCCGTAGACAAATGCGGGCACATTCCACAAATACGATCATCCGAAAACATTTCGGTCACAATGCAAAGTAACTGACCGCGCAGATCTCCACAAATCATCCCAACACGCTACAATCGGGGCTGACGTAATGCCCTGGGCACTTGACAAAGAACCAGCGATCCGTCGACAATAAACCAACCGATATTGAATCCGCACAATGGGTCGGCATAAACTGGAATGAACCGGTAGGAACTGGCATAAACCGGTCATAATGCCGGGCTAGTTAATTAAATAGGCCCCATTAAGCACGGCGACATTTTTCAATTGGACTCGACAAGGGTTCGGATGAAGCGTGATGCCGTAATCTACTTAATTAGGCCGCTTTAGTATTGGCCTGGTCACTCGGTGGAAGTGGGGGTTCTAGTGATGTTTTTTAACTATTCGTAATTAAAAGTTTAGTAAATTTTGCGACCAAAGCAACACCAATGTCTAAAATGTTAGAATTGATGGTAGATGATCTCAATGGTGAGATATGTAAATAAATAGGTATTTTGTTTTTGCGAAATAAAGATTCTGCTTTAAACTACATAATGTATGATGACTGATATGATTGTACGAGTTTCGAAAAAATATTATTTATGTACTCGTTTTCAGTTTCTATTTAACTTTAAACCTGATCCCATCGTCAACTTAAACAAACATACAATTAACTTACAATCAACTTAAAATTATATCCGCTGAGTTCCCCTTGTCAATATGACGCCGATTAAACGCCGTGTCATATGCCAGTTGACATGGGCAATTCAGCGGATATGGAGGAATCACATGTTTCCTAAAATCAACGAGCGAAGGCATTATGCAATTGTTAATAGATTATATTAATAATTTTATTTATTTTTTGAATATTTAGCATCAGAAGTCTGATAATTATGTTGTCAACTAATAATTTCTCGGAAAAATCTCAGAATTCCATCAGAAAGTCGTAACAATTTCCGCATCTCCCTAATTGCTCTTCAACTGACCTGTCATCCCTTTGGTTTAAACTTATTATGTTACTATAGGTATTTTTAAGCTGAAGATTAATTCGTTTTATTACAAGCCTTTCCCAGAGGCACGGTTAGATTAGATTTTTTCTGTGGAAAACCTTTGAAGGGTAATTCCCGCTGTAGGTCCCTTGGCTTTTAAGTAAATGTCGGCGCAGAAGAAAAATTAAAAAAGTTCCTTTAAATATTCATGTTGAAATGGTATTAAGAAAGAAAACAGCTTTCGTGTGACTTTCAAATGGCTGTTCAAAAGTGACAGTATTATGAAACTAATTGAAATGGTTTATCAGCAATACGAGGCAGTATATTATGTTATTATTTTCAGAGGAAAGAAATTTTTAATATTTGTAAATAATTGTAAACTGCAAGTGCGTACTGATAGCCCAAACTACAAAAAAAAACGGTACTTAAAATGGAAATCTGAATAGATAACTAGAACAGTTTCTGTTAAAATTTCAGTTAATTATGAGATATAAATAAATGTACCTAATGAGACTGCAAATGACTTTCCCTGGTAGATAAGTTCCTTCAGACTATCAGGGACCCTAACAAGCACTGTAAGTCCTAATTTTGCTTAAATTGTTGACTTCATATTGAATAAACATTTACGCTCTGAATGGAACACATAATGAATCTCAGCTGTCTTGCCTTTCCTCGCGAGACCTTAGCATCCATTCTATATTATGTTCATAGATGTTACTTTGACGTATAGTAAGTTTTGGACTCACATTTTTTATCACCGCTAGGCAGGACCCATGTCACAGTGATCAATCATTTACCGCCACGCGTATACTGATGGGCTCTACGTAGTAATGCCAAAGTATTATTTTCGTGTTTTTGCATTTTCGATGTTAAATTTATTTTATTTTCTGATTATAATATACATTACCTATAATACATTTTTTAACTAATTAATTAAGTACCTATACAAGCAGCTACTCTTACTACAATAGAGTAAATAATAATGCGTCTTACGAACCAAAGATTATAGAAATTATTATAGAAATATTATTTTGGTCTTTCTTATTGAATACTTAGTTACAGGACGGTCAATACAAACCCAGGTCCTCGGATCTTCATTCATTTGGGATACCGTTCATCAAAGATCGAAGTCCTCAATCGTGTTTGTCTCTACCCAACTACTGTAGGGAATTCGACACGGTCTTTACTAATTAATAGTTAAACTCATTCACAAGGTTTGTGTGTATAATTAAAACGTAGCTGGGCTAGTAACTGTACAGAAATGTTGGCAGTAAACTAGTATTAAAATGGTGCTTGTGATAATGTTCATGCTAAGCATAATATACTTTTTCTGGCTCAAGTAATTTGATTGAGTACTTTAAATATGGAAGCTAACGACAGAAATAAAATACTTAAGAGAGTTTTTTTACTGAGGATTAAAAGAATTAATTTTCATTAAAAAAAGAAGTTTGGCACTTGTATTGTTTTGCGTGGAGATCATTATTATTGTCTTGGAAAATTGTATAGACGAAAAATGTTTGATAGTTAAGGAAATCCTTCCCTTTTGGGAATAATAAGGATAAGATTGATCTTAAGGCTGACAGTGGGTGGTGATCGAGTTCTTTTCTTCTGAAAAAGTAAAATGTCAAGCTATTTATGTCTAAACATAAGTATTGACATGAAGAAATAAACGAAATAGAATAGATCCCATCAAAAATTATTAAATTATTGACTTGGCCATCGCACTAAATAATTTAATTTACACGTGTTTTCATGCGATGGCCAAGTCAATATATTTATGTAAAACGTTAAAGATTTCCTGGCCTGGACTTGGTATTACAACTTTTTACCGTAGAACAACTGAGTTGCGAGACTTGATTTTTTTGACAAGTATTGTTTTTGATGGGATCTTATTTCTTTTTGTATTTTGTAGACAGCAGTTATGTATCTAGAAAACTGGACCGAAATTGAAAAATTTTACTCGACTTGGCGGTTGCACTACCGTGCCCCCAAATATTTAAGTTTTTCCTTGATTCATACACCAAACACTACTTATATTCCAAATTTGAAGCTTCTAGGTCTGTTAGAAGTGCCTTAGAGTTTTGATGATCGGTGAGTCAGTGAGACAGTCAGTGAGTGACAAAATTAAGTAACTTTGACCCGTTATAATTCTTAAACTACTGGTTCAAATTGAATGAAATTTTAAATATACCGTGTCTTTACAATGCCTGCATAGCTAATGAAAATTCAGCCTTCTAGTTTTATCCACAACGAAGTTACAGGCGGTCGAAAATGGCCTGAATTGCTTCGAGAAAAGGATGGTACGGCCGTGCCGCTTTTTTGCTCGACTTGGTGGGGGCACTGCCGTGCCCCCAGATTATATTGTATTAAATGTGGATGTAAACAATTTTGTCAGATATTTGATTTTTGATCGCACCTGATGTTAGAGGTTCAGTCTAGGATGGTACATACCTACCCTGTAAGGGCTCTTTCAAATTAGATGTTCGTCGTCCGTTTGCAAGGCCGCATTGCACTCTGTTGACTGTCATTTTTATTCCAACGCAGTTGTCATACTATTTTCGGTGTGCGGTCCTGCAAACGGACGACTAACGTCAAAATGTCTAATTTGAAAAAGAGAGAAAACTAATTGCTTATGTACTGTCACCTTGAAGAGGCCTTGAATTTGATTATGTTACAAAAAAACCTATTGGACAAAAGAAATAGATATAGCACCTCTTCAGAAAAATGACAACTTATTTATTAATGGGTTTTTCTTTTGTTTCAGGTCCTTCAAATTGACGAGAGACGAAGACAATTACCTTCTTTTAATATCGTCGCGTAGTCGGGTAAAAACTAGTAAAAATATGATTGTAAAATTCCAAAAACGTAAAAAATGCGTGTGAGTGTTCTTTTGTTTGCAATGAAATTTAAATGAAGTAGTGTGCGTAAACCAAAACAATGGGAACGATTAGTGTGTGTGCGGTGAAGTTGCTCGGATTGGTCCTGGCTAGTTGGATATCTGGTGAGTTATTTACTATTTTACTAGTATTTACTTTTAATATTGTCATTTTTACGTTGGTTTAAAATATTAGGTAATTAAATTACCTCAATAATAAGACTGGACTCTTTGTTCAATTAAAATTTAATCACTTTAGGTTAATACTGCATGCATTGTAATTCAAATACTAAAAAACACCTACTGAGTTACACCCTCGTAAAATATTGGACAGAAACCATAAATTTTTTACAAAGTCTCTACAATTTAGGACTTTTTACACTAATTAATTGTTAAGAAAAACAATGCCAATCCCCCTTAATTGCGAACCCATTCCGTTTCAATACTGAAATAATTTGCCTCGCTTATCCCAAATGAAATATTCAAAGCTAAACTCTAATTAAGAAACAAAATAATAAAAAAGTCTTCAATTCTTTATAAATTAACCCATTTCTTAATCCGGGGAAGGAAAAAGGCTTTTAGCTGATTAACTTTTCAACGGGACTGGAGGCTTTCCAAGCGCAGTAAATCAAGTATAACACAATTAGCAGTTAATGTTTGATTAAATATAAGCGTTTAGTGTAGTTAGCGAGATTTGGGAAAATTTATGGGTGGGATTAAGCAACGCGGGAATTAATACAAGTTTGGAAGTGTTGTGATCGAGGCGGAAAAACAAAGTCACAATTAGAATCTGACTGAAGGGTATTGTAAATGTATGTAATAATGGACTAACATGCTCTATTTAAACCGGAAAACGCAGCGTGGGACGTCCACCCACAAGGTGGACCGACGACCTGATAAAGGTAGCAGGAAGGCGCTGGATGCAAGCCGCTACCAACCGTGCGATGTGGAAGTCATTAGGGGAAGCCTATGTTCAGCAGTGGACGTCCTGTGGCTGAGATGATGATGATGATGATGCTTTATTTTATGCTATAGTTGTAGGTTCAAATCCCACGGAGGGCAATATGCAAGGTGTTTTTTATTTCTCACATTTTCGTCTTGGCATTATCAAATCAATCAGTCCTTTTTTTAACAAAAATTTCAAAAGATACCTATGATATATGTTAGAGATCTCATGACGTCATTGGTCATGTTAGAACGACACGCAGTGCCATACTAGTTACTATGGGCGGGTGACATTTGACGTCACGGTACTCTCAGCTATTTCCATACAAAGTTTAAACACTTGTAACTTTTTGTTTCAAGTCCGATTTCAATACTAGTTTTTCAGAAATTCTATAATTTAACTAAAGTGTTTATTTAAACATAATATTAACTTTTAAAATCGATGCACATTCCCTATTGGATGGTTTCATTACGTATCCGGTGTCTTCAGACCTTTATATTTACTTCCAGCGTGTAAGTAGTGACACACCTGCTGAAATAACGTCACCGAAAGTTCGTAAATACGCTTCCTGTTATATTATTACCTATGATCATGGTATTTGTGGTGCCATACTCGGGTTTTATAGGCTAAACAATAAATCCCAGCTGTACAAGTCGAAATGAAACTTCTATACAGGATGGAAATGAAAAGTGATCTCACTCGATTATTTCTGATCTGTACAAGATATCGAAAAACTGGTTACTGCTAAAATATTATATTAAACTGGTTACTGATCCTGAAAGTGCTTCACGAGCTCTATCAAACGGTATCAATAATAATAGGTTTGGTGTAGTTTGTGGATATATTGTATAGTTTAGAAATAATAGAGTGAGGTCACTTATCGTTTCCATCCTGTATATGATCAAGATGGGAACAAGAATTATCTTTGCACTAAACGCTGATTAAAGAGTCTTCTTAGAGCTGTCAAAATCGGGGTTAAGAAGTTAAAATACAGTAAATTCGGCATTGTGTTTCTAAATCTATAATCCTTTTGTACAATTCGAACTTACCGATATAGCGGAAATCTTTCATAAATGTTTGCATTAGCGGGGGTGGGTCGCAGATCCGTGTAGGGGTAAAAAGGATTCCTGGAGTTCCTGGAATCCATTAACGGATTTCTACTTAATCTAATACTCAGCCTGTAAATACATGTACGGGGATACAAAATTTTATCTAACATTACAAACACCTAGACGAAAATGTGAAGTCGCTGTGTGGTGGCGATTGTTATTTGTAGAGCACGTGCTTTACTACGACTTCGTACGTGTGGTTCCCGTTTTACCCCCTTAGGGGTTGAATTTAGAAAAATCCCGTCTTTGTGAGGACCTACACTGTAAAAGGAACCCCAATGCAAAATTTGAAACTCCAAGCACCTGTAGTTCCTGAGATTTCGTGATGGGTGATGATAGATTACAAACATCTCTACGAATATGTAGGGTCGCAGTGTGGTGGCGATTGTAATTTGTAGATCCATGCATGTGCTTTACATATGGCTTTCCGAGAACGTAATTCAACTCCATTAATCTTGCGACTGACGCGAAAATCCTTCTCCATCTTTATTAATCTTATGACGCGAATGGGATTAACTTATGAATATGAAGAAGTGAAAAAATATTTTAAAGGAATGTGATGTATGTAACTTGAAGCAAAGGCTGTGCAGACTGCAGCTTAAATAAACCCGTAAAGCTCTAAATACTACTGAAAGCATTAAACGCTTGCTTAGTTTAGATTTTTTATTGGAAGGAACAAATAAAAACATATTTACTTTTCTCTTACTCTACGGAAATTCAGCCAGCCTTTGCCTTATCTTTAAGTGGACATTTCAAGACTATCACGCCCAAAGAATCAGAATAAGGCAATTTGTTTTTACTCTAATTACTCTCGAGCATTTACAAAACTTGGCTAGCTTATACCCGTTGCTCTAATTCTAGCTAAGATAGTAATAGCACGTTGAATGGGTCCATTTGATTCAGCTATTCAGCTAAAGTCTTATAAGATCTGAACTAAGAACTACGTGTACGCTTCTAACTTATTTTGGCTTACTAGTAGTAGATAGATATTTGAATTAGTTAAGTAAGTACTAGGATATCTAAGTGGCCTTATTTTAGTGCTAAGTTGTAGGGCGTGGTAAAACTGTTCAATTACGTGCATGCATATTTATTTACAATTATTTTATATTGAACTAGCTGACCCGGCGAACTTCGTACCGCCTTAGCGTAGAGATTTTCTTAATATTTTTTTCCGTAAGAACCATCCTTGGACTTCCACAAACATTTAAAAAAAAGAATTATCGAAATCGGTTCAGCCGTTCACACGTGATGCCGTGACAACGCGAAACGGGTTTCATTTTTATATATATAGATGTACCTAAAACACAGTATTTTTTACATATTAAGACAGAAAAATATACGATGTTGAGATTATAACAGCTATTTCATATGTTATGACTCCAGCAGAGAAGTGCACATAGGCATTTTGTATTATAAATAACTAGCTGTGCACCGCTGTGTTACCTGAGGTAAAGCGTAGCCTATGTGTTATTCAAGGGTTTCAGCTAACTCCATACCAAATTTTATTAAAATCGCTTTAGCTGTTTACACGAGAAGAAGTAACAAACATACACACTCACAAAATTTCGCCTTTTTAATACGAGTATTAGTGTGATGCATAAAATCTAAGGCTGGGTTGCACCACTGTGCAGCTGCCGACTAATGTTAATGTAGAGTGTGAAAATAATGTCTTTAAGTGCGTGGAAGTGTGGTCTCTTGTAAAGGCACCGGCTAGCTACACATGAACAATTATACTATAGGATAGAACTAAGTCCCTAGGTATCCTAATTCCCTAGTTCCCTAACCTACAGCATAAATGTAAGATAAATAAATATATAAATAAGTGAGGGGTGTCTGCACCGTGAGACCTAAGGTAACAGACGGAATGTGGTGAGGAATAAGGTGAGGAGTGGGTTTTCTCACTGCCAGTCAAGCAGACTCACAAGACTGATCAGAATCTGATGGCTAAGGGTGTCTTGGCTCACAGTGAGAGGAATATAGATACCAGGTGGAACGATACGTGGTTGAAATGATGTAGTCCAAGTCCAAACGGTCAAAGAGGATTTATTAACAATCTTACAATATTTATACTAACGCTATTTACACACACATACAAGTAGGTACATTACTTAAATCTTTAATAGTGTACGCCCGTGTAATGTGCAACGATTGCACTATGATGTAGGCCAAATTTGTTGCTGATCAGAGATCAATGTTCGTCTGAACAACCACCTTACTTTAACTTTGACAAACGTCAAAAATCTATCAAACTCCATACTTAAAACTCCAACCGGTTGTTATCGTTATAAGTTACGATCAAAATTAGGTGGTGCAACGCAGCCTAAAAGATGGCATGTTAATTTTTTTTTGTTACGTTACCATTATGTGATATTATGTTCTTTTACCAATTGGCGTGTAAAACAAGTTACAGCATATTCCTCCCAGAATAGAAATAGAAGTAGGCGGCTGTCAAAGCGTTCGAAATAAGGCCCCTTTTCACCCGGTCATTAGATTACAAACTGACAGCTCTCTTCCTTCGCTTCATACGGGAATTATGTTCCCGATAAAGGGAAAAATTGATCAAAGGGCATATGAAAGATCTACCTAGTCGGAGTATTACATTATGACGCTTTTGTGTCAGGTTACTTTAATTTTCTGGACTGAAGACGTATAGTTGCCGATAGACTTTAATATCGTTATCATTGTAGTGTAAGCGTGGGCTTATAATGTATTGAGGCCGGCTTAATACCGGTGAAATAGTTAATTTTCTTGAGAATTTGAGAGTATTAAACCTTTCTTTATTAAATTGAAGGATTATATGGAAAAATGGCCCTTTAACTAAACTGGAAAAATGTTGGTTGGCTTATTAATACAGTGTGAGTCACGTTAAAGTGTACATATGGAAATAGATGAAACTAGACCTATTTTTATCGACAAAAAAGAGGTCAAAAATTTTTTGAGATTTTTTTTTATTTTTTTATAGAATTATTTTTCTTCCAATTACTTATTGTAAAGAAAACGTAATAACTTTTAAACTAAGCGGTATATCCTGATAAAATAAAAACAGTAATAATGTTAAATAACAGGCAATACTAAAAAAATACATAAAATACATAAAAAAGGCCAACAAATAATAAAAAAATAAACTTTTTGAAAAAAATCTGCTTTTAAATTCGTGTTTTTTTGGTTATTTGATAAATTTCTCCAAAAAATGCCCGTATAACATGTGGTTTTTATTACTTTGTATTATTCTCTATCGTATTATCTTTGTAAAACCAAAAATCGCATGTCTCTATCCCTATCACAACATTTGCTATGATCGTTTGAACAAAGGCCTGCCACAACATTATTCTCCGCTACAGGTAGAGACAATTTTAATTTTAACTAAAATGCTTATTTTACTTCGAAATCTTTTGTTTTTATTTGAAATCTAACTTGTCTTTATCAAAATTACAAATCTAGAGCCATTTTCAGTTTCGTTGTTAACGAAGCGTTGAATGGCGCGCCCGGAGAGGCTTAGTTCAAACGATCATTGCAAACGTTGTGATAGGGATAGAGACATGCGATTTTTGGTTTTACGAAGGTAATACGATAGAGAATAATACAAAGTAATAAAAACCACCAGTTATAGGGGCATTTTTTTGAGAAATTTATCAAATAACCAAAAAAACACGAATTTAAAAGCAGTTTTTTTTTCAAAAAGTTTAATTTTTTATTATTTGTTGGCCTTTTTTATGTATTTTATGTATTTTTTTAGTATTGCCTGTTATTTAACATAATTACTGTTTTTATTTTATCAGGATATACCGCTTAGTTTAAAAGTTATTACGTTTTCTTTACAATAAGTAATTGGAAGAAAAAAAATTCTATAAAAAATTAAAAAAAAATCTCAAAAATTTTTTGACCTCTTTTTTGTCGATAAAAATAGGTCTAGTTTCATCTATTTCCATATGTACACTTTAACGTGACTCACACTGTATAACTTTTAGAGTGTTTTACAAAAAAGTGGTTTGGATATTTTACCTGTTTAGAGTGGTAACAGTCTTTATTAATGCGTTATCTATTCAAGTATTTTTATTTGTTGTCAAATCGGCATAATTCAGAATTTTGTGATATTTCTGAATAATTATTTTAAATATTTCAGTTATTTTAAAAATTAAATAGTAGAAAACTTTTTAAAAGTACATTACATTACATAATGCTTAATTCAGACCCACACTCGGAAGGTAAAACATTTAATTCTGTTAAGCTCTCAGTCGTTTTTATTTCAATACATTAACAAAGTATGTAAATGTGCCAAAGTGTCCGTAATGGCACGCTTACAATAAGAGGCTTAAATAAATCCTAAAAAACAAATAGCATACTTAATTTAACAGCCGATTAACCTACATTGCTTCATTGCAATTCACAATTTTTAAGCTTTTCTGGGTATTTAAAAGACTACCTTTCATATCTACGTTTACTAAATTTACGTAGCTATGACGACTGGTTACAACTCTATAATATAAAATATTATAACAAAAAAAAAAACAATTTGTTGCAATGTGTTTAGCGAGCCCTTTTTGAAAAAGTTCGGTTGAATATTTTTTATATAAAGAAATAAACCTAACGCGCAGCCTAAAATTATACGAATTTCTCCATATTTTAAGAGAATTTAATAAACCAGCAGAATAAGAATAAGATCTAATCCAATCTGAGGAGATTGGTACAATACTAGATTGAATAAAAACTTGCCTTGATATAAATATTTAACATGAAACTAGAGTCCTTAGAGACCCTGAAAATGCAATTTATTCTATGAATAAATTACGTATATTTTCGTCTTGATTGGACTTTTTGTATCGTTATTTAGTAATGAAAAACTTCATGCTTATGTTTAAGTTTACATACGGTGATTAATGTTGTATGTTATTAAGCTCAGCACAAAAAAGTGATATCATATCAAAGCACATTTATGTGGGTGCTACTTATAATATTCACGTCATAATTTTAAATTGTATTTGTTCTGAATGAATATACAGAGTTATTTATTACACAAGAGAGCTACATCTGGGAATACTATCCAGGACCTTTGGGACTTAATCTGTAAGTACTTTTTTCCAGGTTTTATAATCATAAGACTAATCGAGTTTTGACCTTAATCTCACACGGAAAGTAAGGCAGAAGATGAATCAAGATTATTTTAAACAATATTATTTAGTAACATAAAAGGTATTTTTATACCTGTTTATTCCATGGTTAAAAGACAGTCAGGTTACATTTTAATAAAATTTCGCGTTCAATACATACAGAAAACGAATTCCATCGAAACTTTTTGGAAAAAAGATATCTTCCGATGAGATTATTCTGGCGCGCGTCTGCGAATCCAATAATTTGTTATATTGAACAAACTTTCTTCCGTACAAAGTTGTCTGTACCAAATGATTTTCTTTGACCCATCCTCGACCGTTATTAGTATTATTCGGAGTTGCCAATATTCCTGGATTTACTGTGTAAAACGATGCCCCTTTTTCATTGTAATATTGAAATACGGAGAAACTGGCCTTGAGAGGGATGATCCGAGTACTAGGTACTAACTGTACTATGATACTTAATATTTGGTTTGGTTAATTGGAAGGGAATTTAATAAATTGCAAAGGCAGGTAAAGTGAGCAGCTAGTTTTATATTATGATAGGTACCTACGAGATAAATAACTTTTTGTGAATGATGTTAACTCAACTTTGGCTTAAACTGACTTAAAAAATATTGTATAATCTTTTTCCAAAGCAGTAATTGTTTTAGGTGTATGAGCAGATTTTATTGGAGTCGGTTTTTTCATGACTGTTTCTTCTAAAATCCTGTGTAAAAGCTGAAATTCCATCTACAGCATATAACAATTATTATTAATAAGACGATGAATGAATAATTAAGCTACTTAATTATCATAATCAAAGTAAGGTACCTGCTTAGCATCTATTAAAATTGCTTATTCCATTACTTAAACAAAAAATAATTTCTTAGCTAGTAACGAATTCTTTGATATTCTTTACTTCAAGGAACGAAAGAAATTTTCTTCTTAATAACATTAGTTTCTCATTCCCTTTGTAAGTACGCAGTTAGCGTAGGAAGAAAACTTTAAAAATACTTAATTAAAAACTCCAGCTCTTATTTATCTAGCGTTTGCTTTAATGATAAAAAAACACGGTCTGTTTCCCAACCTTTTAACACACTTACGAGTACGTCTTCAAACAGTTTATCCTTAAAATCTAGTGCACACATTCATTAGTGCGGCTTTAACAAACTCCTTACTCACTTTTGTCTCCAGATTATTTATTTAGGAAGCACTTGGCAAGCAAGTGTAGTGGTTTTTAAAAGGTGGCATTAAGGCTGGTGTGCACTGAAACAAACTTTTTAATTTCAGTGCCCGAAGTTTTGTAGCCAGATGTTCGTGTGTGTAAGCCTTTTGTTTCCTTCCAATAAGAGGTTGAAATACTTTGTCATTGGAGTTTGTGTTGTATCACATAGAACGGGTCACAATTTAGATCTTTTTAAAATTTATTGGTAGGTATAATGGTAGGCAAGTTACCTACCTTGTGTTGCTGTCATCAATTGACTTTTATCTAAGGTATCAGATGACAGGACATGTAGCTAAATACAGTGGTATTTTATGTAGTGACAATATTATAGATTCTATTTTGCGACTAAAATATACATAATAGGTAGTCTGATCGTCTTTCAACTGTACATCACATACATAACAAAGAAATCTGTAGTTGTGTGCAGTCTATTTGTATTCTAAATCTTTCCTATTGGAAACGATGTTCTAGTTTTTCAATAGAAATCTCTGAATCGCATATCTTTTGGGGATGAAATGTCATAATATTCCTCGAACTTTTGGAATGTGTGATGGTTTTAGTTTCCTTAGGCAGAGTTGCACCACCTAACTTTGACCGTAACTATGACGATAACCGGTGTTTTTTGTATGGAGTTTGACAGATTTTTGACGTTTGTCAAAGTTAAAGTAAGATGGTGCAACCCAGCCTTATTGTTTTGTTATTTTAGTATCATTTTGACGATAGTTATCTTTTGTAGGTATTTAACATAGGTAAGTATCTATTAAATGAGATGCATGTTCGTCAGTTGTTAAAATTATCTCTAAAATATTACATACTTTGAGCCTTCAAGATTTAACGAACTAATAGAGCATAAACATGTTAAAATAAAAATCGCAGACATAAAACACAAGTAACATGCTGAATGACAAAGAAAATATTTTCAAACAGACCTCTTGTAAATCGGAATAGCATAATTTGTAAGATAATATAATATCTTTTAACCGAAGTATTTTTACTTCAAAGAACAGATAACAGAGGTTTGCTGTGTTGTTGGGGTTCCGCTGGAAAATAAGTGCAAAAACACTTGTTGATCCTCAAAATCTTAATAAATAAAAAGGTTATTGAATGATCTTTATCGTTGAATCAAAGTGGTGGGATATTTAAAAAAAATAGTCAAACAGTTGAATCTGATGCAAAGAACATTTATTGATTTTTATTACATTTGAAATAACCACAATAATATAAAATGTATATCCTTTATCACACTCATGTGTGAAAGATAAAGTTTAAAAAGTCACAAAATTATTATTAATACTACGTACTTACTAAGTATGTACTTTTCGATCTCCACTCTGTAGTCTATCATACTTTAATTAATACCTTTCCAGTGTCACAGTCGTCAGGTTACGGTTAAATTTTTCTTTATCGCGTCTTTTGGATGTTTCTAACAAACAAAGTGTGACGTGTTTGATTAACATCCATGTCGTTTTTTATTAAAGAAACCAGCGTTAAAAATAACGTACGGGACCCAGTAAAATTGCGGCGTTAAAAAAATCATCACATTTGCGAGTTTTTTCTCCTTTTCTGATATTTTTGATACCCTTTTAGGCTTAATCGGAAATGCTTTTTGGATAATACCACGTCCGAGCCGGTCTTGCTCGATTACTCCGTAACTTGGAGAGTGTAAGTGACTTTTGACGTTAAGTCCGACTTGATTCGAACGGCTTTAAATCTTTTCAGGGTACTGAATTCTGAACAAACGGAACCCTTATGACGTGGGAGTCTGTTGAACCAGCTGTATTGTATTCTAGATTGTATTACTAATATAATTATGCATTGTTTTGTTTAAAGAGGAGCGTTTATTAAAATGTAAATCTTTATTCAGAGAGCTTAGTGTGAGTTTACATCAAAAGTGTTCACTAGTGAACGTGTAAAAAAAGTTACATTAAATGTATGGCGGATTGTACAGCGCCCCTAGCGGATACTTTCAAGAATTAAAATCTTCATAGATTTTTTTAAAGCGCTCACTAGTGACGACGTTTAGTATAAACTCACACTAAGCCCTCAGAGCTTAGGCCAATTACGTAGGTAGGTACTGGATTATGTGGTAATTGGCAATTCCACATTACGGAGTTCCAATGTCAGATAAACTGTTCACTGAACAATCTACTGGTATATATTTATAATACTACCAAGTCGAAGAGTCTCATGCACAAAGTAATAAATCGTCAATTGGTTTATTTACTTTATGTGTGGATTTTATTCTGAAAACTCTAACTTAGTTTTGCTTGATTTTGTTAGAAACAATCCTTGATCCAGTTTCAGAATGAACTGCACAAAAAGATATAGGTATTCCATGTTAGCATTGGCCAATAAGTATTGACAAACTCAGTAGAGCTGACCTACATATCCCGTCTTTAACATACAGATCGCAAGATAGTCTTTGTCCCTAAACATTCGTATTTAATGTGACGCAAAGGTCAGCACAAATGGACAAAAAACACGATATGTTGACATCGAAATAATACCCTGTGACGCATCTCTCTGCCATTTTTTTCAAACATTCTGTCGATAACAGTTATGTCAACTTTTGCTTCTCAAACTGTCGGATGCCAATATCTTTTTTACGTAACTGTGAAATAGAATGGTGAACAGAATGGGGGAATCACTTCGCAATGGAAGATAGTTTTATTCGTTCTGGACTTGTTTATTTGACTGAATAATATGTTTAAATATTATTTTATTGGAAATATTGCTATAGAGAATCTTAAGCTCGTATTATGATACCGGTATCAGTCTTAGTAAAATACATAAGTCATAAGTTTAAGTCATAAGTTTATTCCATTTAAAAACAACATACATTGTGTTGGAAATAGGTACAATAATAATATAAGCATAATAAATAAGCATGCAAAATTACAATTAATCAAAATCTATACTATGTCAAAAATAACCATGTCAATAACAGCAATTATTATTGCAAATAAAAAAAAACATACAGCAATATAAATGTTCCATTTTTCAATGAAGTACTAAATCTTGCTTTGCAAAATGACGATATTTTACTATAAATAAAATCTTTCTCTTAAAACGAAAACTATTTAAAAATAAATTTTCTACCGATCACTGAACCAAAAACAAGCCTAGGTACCGTAATACATTATTTTCAAACAAAATAGAACAAGTCTGCGAACTTTAATTAGTTCCAAAACTGAAGGTAAAATTGTTAACTCAATAGCTAATTGTGAGGGAGCCGGGCTTATCGCTTCCCCGGCAACAAACAAAGCTCACTTTATCAGCAATTTTGGTGGCATCTTTCGGAAATTTCGTAAACACCAACTTTCTCGACGAACATTCTTCGCTGTATTGACATAGTATAAATAGATGCAGTAGGTTAGGTATCCAAGAGCGGCATAGTTTGTAATCACAAAAAATAGAATTACGAACTACGAACTTCGTAAACTAATTGCGTAAATGTCCTCGCTAGTGAGCGCGTTAAAAAAATATGTAAAAATGTTAGTTCTTGAAAGTTTCCGCTAGGGGCGCTGTACAAGTGATATATTAAGGCTGAGTTGCATTACCTAATTTTAACCGTAACTATAACGATAACCGGTGCTTTTTGTACAGAGTTTGACAGATTTTTGACGTTTCTCAAAGTTAAAGTAAGATGGTGCAACCCAGCCTTAATGTCACTTTTTTACGTAGTCGGCATGGAATGCGTTTGACGTAAACTCACACTACACCCCCAGATCATGCGTTTGTAAGCTACTGTTTAGGTTTCCAGTAGACTCTAGAGGCGTGTGCGTAATCTGACTGTAAAGAAGTTTCTGTCTACGTAAATAGGTGTTTGTTGGCAAATACTCTTACTTCGTAGATATTGGGCCTCTGGAGACCCTGAATTCAAGTAGTGAGAAATAAACTTCTTAGGGCGATTAAACAAAAATCACCACGCTGATATTACTGAGGGTTACTTCTCTATTTTTCATGTAAATCGCCATCGGAAATGGTAGATTCTCCTATAACCATAACTCAAGTTTGAGAAGCAGTGGTAATAGGCATCATAAAAACGTGGGCTTTAGGACAGAACGTTGGTATTTTGTATGTTCACTGTAATAATAAACATAAATTACAGAGTTATTTTAATACAGTTTCCACTGTCTTTTACCGATTCTATTAGAGAACCGATGCTTGCAGACTAAAGGTGGATTCGACCAAACAAGAGTAATATTAATCTCGGAATAAATCGTCAGTTATTCGTCATTTTGACACATTTCCCATACTGAAACTGTCAATGTGCCAGTTATACTAGGAGTTATTCTCGGATAAAAGTTTGTTCGAATCGGGCCTAAAAAAGCTAAAGTAGATTTTGCGTCTTTTTTAATTTTCTTCAAGAACCGGATTAGACGTTGTTTGTGTCAAAGTGTACAAAAATTCCAATAGTTTGAGAAGCGATGGCTATAGGCTATAGGTGTGTGCGTAGGCTGGCAGTATTTCAGCAGCACTGGACTCGGAAGCAATTCGGCGCAGATTTATTACAATGTATAGATCGGTACGTGCTATTGATCTCGCTTGCGGGGAAGTGACTTCATCATTGTTGTATTTTTTGTGGAAGATATTATTTGGAAGAAATACTCGTACATTGAGTTTGGCCTTGGCTTTGCAGGCAGGGTTGTTGAACAAGAATTCTTCAATAGGAAATCACGATTAAACGATGTTACTTACCAAAAGTGTTGATGAGCACCTTCATGCTGTATAACGTAGAGCTGGCTAGCTGGAACCGCTATAATAGAACTGTCATTTGTATTCAAATGTGATGTTGTCTTTAGTTGTGTAATGGCTGTGCCGAACTCTCTATTGTAAATATTCTACGTGTGCTTTGATACCAATATATTTATTATGTTACTACCAACCACTGTGTTTATTGCTCTGTAGCGGAATATATCCCTAACAAGGGTTATGGGCCCAGAGCCCCAGAGCAAAGTAACATTTTAAAATAGTTTGTCGTGAAAATAATTTTGTATAAAGTGACGTGAACAGAATGTCGAATGTACGTATTGAGTTATTGAGAAAAGACAACTATGATAGTTGGAAAGTGCAAGTAGAAGCCCTATTGATCAGAAATGATTTCTGGGAATATGTAAGTGGAGAAAAGTCAAAACCCACGGATGAGACATTATCAACAGCATGGGATTTTGCTGACAGAAAGGCAAGATCGGAGTTGATTTTGTCATTGGATCCGAGTGTTGTTCATCATGTGAAAAGATTGAAGACTGCACGAGAGGTTTGGCTGAAATTAGAGAGTCTGTTCGTATCACGTGGACCTGCGAAAAAAGCGACCCTGATGAAAAGGCTCATGCTACACAAGATGAGTGAGGATCAGAACGTATGCGAACATCTTGATTTATTTTTTGAAGCTGTCGATAAGTTAGAAGAAATGGACATCGTGATCCATGATGATCTTTTAGCGATTATGTTGCTGTATAGTTTACCAGCAAGCTATGAGAACTTCAGATGCGCCATTGAAAGTAGAGACGAGCTGCCA
Organism: Ostrinia furnacalis; assembly: GCF_004193835.3. Taxonomy (NCBI): domain Eukaryota; kingdom Metazoa; phylum Arthropoda; class Insecta; order Lepidoptera; family Crambidae; genus Ostrinia; species Ostrinia furnacalis. The sequence goes on along the minus strand of NW_021133671.1, from coordinate 45,256 downwards.
AAGCCTGAACAACTTAGGGTGAAAATTATCGAAGAATACAGTTCGAGAGGCAATACCCAAGTTGAGAGGATAGAAGGAGCTATGTATATAAATAAACATCAGAAGAAGAATGGGACTGGACCTATGAGTGGCAAAGAGAAGGATGAAGGAGGAAAGTCTTTTCCGTTCCGAGAACTCATAGGGGCACTTATGTTCTTGAGCGTAGCGACTAGACCAGATATCGCGAACGCGACGGCAAAACTCGCACAATTTTCAGAGAATCCTCAGGAAACTCATTGGAGAGCTGCAAAGCGGATCCTTAGGTACCTAAAAGGTACGATTACTCAGGGTTTAACATTTAAACCGATGGGTAAGTGCATTCAAGGTTATGCGGATGCAGATTGGGGTAACTGTGAAACAGATAGACGATCTTTTACCGGCTATGTTTTCATTTTAGGCGGAGCAGGTATCTCATGGGCATCACAAAAGCAACGCATCGTTGCGACGTCGACTTGTGAGGCTGAATTTGTAAGTTTAGCGGAAGCTATGAAAGAAGCAGTGTATTTGAATGGCTTACTGAAGGAACTTGGTCTTCACCATTGGTCTAAGGTAAGCATGCATGCTGATAACTTGGCTGCTATCTGTTTAGCTGAAGATCACGGTGTTTATCACGCGAAAAGTAAGCACATCGACATTAGGCATTTCTTTATAAGGGATGTACTGCGTGACAATAAGTCGATAACTTTAGAACATTTGGCAACTGAAAATATGCTGGCAGATATTTTCACCAAACCTTTGCCTCGTATAAGGCATCACTTGCTGAGTAAAGGGTTAGGGTTGCGCGTACTCTAGTGCCTTGTATAAAGCATGAGTTGAGGGGGTGTGTTGATGAGCACCTTCATGCTGTATAACGTAGAGCTGGCTAGCTGGAACCGCTATAATAGAACTGTCATTTGTATTCAAATGTGATGTTGTCTTTAGTTGTGTAATGGCTGTGCCGAACTCTCTATTGTAAATATTCTACGTGTGCTTTGATACCAATATATTTATTATGTTACTACCAACCACTGTGTTTATTGCTCTGTAGCGGAATATATCCCTAACAAAAAGGATAAGTTAATGCGAATTAAATGGATTAACTAGGAGCAATGATGAGGAGAGTGAATAGGCACTTAAAGGGCAGATATGTACCATCCTAGACTGCATCACACTTAACATCAGGTGCGATTGTGGTCAAATACCTGCCTTGTCATGCAGAAAAAAATTTACTAAAAACGTAGAACAACAAAATACAGTTCAAATAAACGAAATATCAGGTGCGATTGTGGTCAAATACCTGCCTTGTTATGCATAAAAAAAAGTTAGAATTGCTATAAATGCTAGACAGAATATGATGTCTTTCTAAAAATTAAATAATGTCTGTATACTTATATGACTAAATTATCATTAAAATTGAAGTAAAAATATACACCAGCGATGAAGATTGCAGTTCATAAGATCAGTCAATTTATGTCTTGTTTGTTTTTATCAAATAAAATCGACGTCATTACTTACTGTCAATAAACATACCTTCGTTCCAGGAAGAAAGGGTTCCTGGACCGAAAACGAAATTAATCTGAAGTTAATTGGAGTGTTTCAAAGTTTAAGATTGAACTCCTGGTGTTGAAAGGCGAAGACAAGTGACAAGCAAAATCAATGAAACCTTTTAAGAAAGAGTGTAGGGGGCCGTATGGAGTCGCCATGGCTCATGCAACTTTATGTCTTATGTATAAGGTTGAATATTCATTAAGGAAAGTAATTTTGTTACAGTAAGAATCATTTGCGTGACAGGAAACAAAGCTTACAATTTAATTTAAACTTTTTTAACTCGTGCATACGATACATAGTCTGAGTTGCACCATCTTACTTTAACTTTGACAAACGTCAAATATCTGTCAAACTCCGTACAAAAATCACCGGTTATCGTTAAAATTACGGTTAAAGTTAGGTGGTGTAATTCAGTCTTATTATCGGTAGATTTTAAAATGTAGATGAAGCGTTGCCAAACAATTTTTAACTAAGAACAAAGGTTACTTAACAGAAGCCTTTTTGTAGTTAAAAGAGACAATAGATTTATTTATTTATAGATGATACTCGTACATTAAAAGTTTACCAATGATTTAATTTTAATGACTTTCATTTCAAACAACAAAGACTACTCTTCTAAGATTAATAAACAGGGTAATTTACAGTTAATTAATATATGTTTAAAAAGCCTACATAAAACCAACATTAACTAATTTTGTAAGGAATAATGAACTCTTCGTTAGAATTCAACAACAACATAATATTCCCAGTATTCGAAGGGATGAAGGATTCATTAAATTTTCAAGGAATAAAAACAACAAAATGACATAATTATGTTGTTAGAACATTAACAACTCTGAAGTAGGAAATTGTTAATAAACACGATACGTTTTGAAAACTAAGGGTGGGTTGCACCATCTTACTTTAACTTTGACAAACGTCAAATATCTGTCAAACTCCATACAAAAAGCACCGGTTATCGTCATAGTTACTGTTAAAGTTAGGTGGCGCAACTCAGCCTAAATAAATATTACGTCCTAAAATAAAAGATATGTAGGTGATTTCAATGTAAATAGGTATAATAAATCCCGAAATGTTTCGTAAGCTGTTCACGTACACATTACATTTTAGTTAAGGCGTAAGGCGTCCGCAGTTGTAAGCCTTAGTGCAGACAGAAACCGCCTATCGACTTATTTGGCCTAAAATTCCTAATATGGTATTAAAATTTATTACCACATAGAATTACTAACTCATAAAACTCTTACTTCTTTTACTTTTTTCTAATTAAAAGGACAAATTATACCATATTCTAAAAGATTGCAGTGTCAAATTGTCTTAAGACAACTCTTAGCCGATGTAGCAAGTCCTGATTTTCCATTTCTTTTGGACCTTAAGTCAAGGGATTGAGTTAAAAATATGACTGAAAAAAAACCCCTTGCAACATGAGTTACATTTTGATTAAGCTGTAAGACCGTGCTCAGTCCTCCTTAGCCTGAGTGCAGATTAAGAGTTATAACATATTATATTTGACTCACATAGAAGAGATTAAAAGGACATTAATCCTTAAAAAAGTCTACGAATCATTCTGAAATTAGATTTATAGATAATACAAACCCTTTTTAGAACCTTTTAGGCACAAATTATAATTCTGTCTCCAGGATTGTGTAAGATTATACGTCCATATCACATTTTAGTTTAACCCTAAGACCGTACAGTCCTTGTAGGTAAGCCTGAGTGCAGACTAAAGGAGAAGCCACACGGTGCGGTGCGGTCGCGGCGCGGCGCCGGAGCGGTGCAGCTGCGGCGTCCTGCATATGAAAATCAATGATATGCCAGACGGTGCGTTCCGGCGACGCACCGCAGGCGCACCCCGCACTTCGATTGAGCGAGACGGTGCCGTTGCGGCGCCACATATTATTACCACCATGTGTACAGTGATGCGGCAAAATGTTTGCGGTGCGGCGCCGCACCGCACCGTGTGGCTTCTCCCTAAAGCTGCCCGCCCACGCAAGGCGCCACTCAAACCATCGTGGCTAAACCCTCAATACAGAAACCATATTCCAAGGGCTTAGATCTCAGGCTGTAATTTAATATGAATACCCATCATGGGACAGACCTTTGACAGAGGTCCAAATCTACAATATCATATTGTATACTTAGTACACAGATGACCTAAATGCTAGAAGGTCCTATAAATGTAGAACTGTCAACATTTTTCAACCCACAACAGAAAAGCTGTTGGCCTTATCGTTGTACCTAATATTAATGAATGACATATTTATGGTTTTGCGAAACTTTACGATATAATAATGGATCATCATCATCATAATCAGCCATAGGACGTCCACTGCTGAACATAAGCGTCCCCCAATGCTTTCCACTGCAGACCCACGATACCCCTGGCGATACCCCTGGTGGTATCGTGGGTCTCGTCAAAGAACTACACTTTAGACCCACGATACCCCTGGGAGTAAAGTTGGCAAACGAGGACCGGCGCGGGCGCGGCGGGCGGGAGGGGCGGACGCACAGTGCACATGGCCAGTGCACAGTGTTGTGGAATACCTCTATGAATTCTAAATTGATTTCATTGAACATGCAATAAAATGTATATCGTTAAAAATTAAATAACAAAAATTTATATCTACATAGGTAGATATTTATATGATAAAGTACCAAGGCACCATAACCATAAAGGAGCTATTTTGTGATAGGTACATATTTATTTCTCGGGTCAACCAAGAAGAATTTGATAATAGCTCCCATAAGGTTATGTTACCCTGGTACCTTTTATCTACCGTAGTAAATTCCTTTTTTCCCCACTGCTCAACTGCGCAACTGTTCAACTGGTTATATTTCCCATACAAACTGCTCTACTGGAGAGTTTGACAAAAATAAATAATTAAAGTCAAAAAGTTATTTTATAAGTGCTATTAATTAATTTTATTCGTAGTATGTAGGTATGAATTGTTGGTATTCCACAACACTGTGCACTGGCCATGTGCACTGTGCGTCCGCCACTCCCGCCCGCCGCGCCCGCGCCGGTCCTCGTTTGCCAACTTTACTCCCAGGGGTATCGTGGGTCTGAAGTGTAGTTCTTTGACGAGACCCACGATACCACCAGGGGTATCGCCAGGGGTATCGCCAGGGGTATCGTGGGTCTGCAGTGATGCTTTCCATGTTGCCCGGTTGGTAGCGGCCTGCGCTGCGTCCAGTGAATGTCTCATAATCGTTTCACTTTTTGATTTAAATATGATACCTGAGGTCTAATGCATCATGCAAATTATTATGCACCTCTATCTCTACACTCAGTAATTATGTTGCTTAATATACCACTTCTATACCTCACGTATTTGCGTTAGATGGTCTACACCAAGCCTAGCTCGGAGCTTAATAGATGCAGAAAATAACAGCCCGGTTATTCCAAGTTGCGCCATACGTCGAGTTTGCGACCAGACTACAAACGTATGGACGTGTTAACGCCACAACTAAATGCATTGTTTAGTTACATGCGTGTTACATTTGGAGGGTAGTTAGGAAGTAAATATGGATCTGTATGGTGTTAATATTACGAGTATATTATTTTGAAACTTTTTTTTTACATTTTGATACAGGCCAAGAGCTTCCTCGTTGTGGATAAAAAAAAAAAAAAAAAAAAAAAAAACTTCCAAACTGAATATAATACAAACAATAGAATAGGGTGTGTCGAAAATACACAATGCATTTAGATGTTTCTGCGTTGAATTTGTCCTATATATTGGACATGCTAGGCCATATCTACTTAACTGATTATTCTAAGTAGGCACTTTTGTTGGAAGACTATTGTTAGTAAGAATTTTTATGAATATGTAAGGATTAGCAAAGGCTCGCATAGAGTCGCATATCAATTCTCATTTCGATCGATTTGTGCGATTTCATAAGTGATCTAAAGTCAAAAAACTGCAAAGATATGGTTGAATGTTTAGAAGAATGTCTCATTATAGAGCCAGTAAAATGCCTTAACTTGACTTAATAACATAGTATTGGAGTAGGAAATGAGTTGGTTTGCATAATCACTCATTAGATGAAGTTTGTATTGACTAATTCTACTCATTGAAATTGAAATCGAAAATTGAAATCAACAACCTTGGATTCTATTCAAAAATCATGTTGATAATAAAATCATAGTATACCGCCTATTCAATTGTCGACTCGCAGAAAATGATACATGCAAATAGGGTATGGTGACCCATATCCACTGTGCGGTACATAAATTACGGGGCAATTGTTTCCTATGTCGGCCCATTGTGTCGCACAGTGGTGCTATTTGGGTGAAACGGCATTACTCTTTTTGCGGACAAAAGTCACTTTTATGGCCTGTACCGATCACTATTAACCGTTTTCTATATTGTAAAAAACATGGGAAAAGGGCACGTAATTTATTGTACGGTTTTATACTAGTTGAATGAAAAAGATTTTTTTAGGTCGTAGTTTGCAGAATATTCTGAAAATGCGAGTACGTACCGTTAAATGTAAAATTTAGTATTGTTTTCTCTATCATTAATTGGGTAGATAGACGATGGTGTTTAAACAAATCCGTCATTTACCAACTTAACATAGGCGTTCATAGTCTAATGATTACAGACTAGGACTCTTAAGGTCCTTGATTTTTCCAGGTAGTGTCTAAAGCTAAATCTCTTTTGTATAAATTGTTATAAAAGTTCGATACTTACCTAACCGTGCAGTCTAATTAAGCCATATTGACTTAAGAAGTCACAAGCAAGGGTTGTTGAAATCTAAAAAATTCGAAGTCTTTGGATTACTACTTACTGAAACCCTAAGGCTGAGTTGCACCATCTTACTTTACTTTAACAAACGTCAGAAATCTTCCAGTTATGGTTAAATTTAGATGATGCAACTCCACCTAAATGTTTGAAAATGTTTTAGTGTTGGTTGATATCCTGTGTAAAGTGATTTTAATATAAACCATGTTTGCCGTTGCAAATAGGTAGATTATGTCTGTATATCCCTGATTCTCTGTACGGTCAGTGCTTATACTTTGATCCTCTATGAGTATAACATTGTCCATTCAAAACAAAAGCGGGATCCCTTTACCTAACGAGGAAATGAAAAACACTTTCATGTCCCGCACGAAACATATAGCGTTGCAAACACATTACATGCTCGTGTTTGTAAATAATAATTTGTGTCCTATTTATCTGGCTTGGACTACATTTCGATGTCAAATGACGTCGCATTGTTTCCGCTCGTGGGTGTAGTATTGAAGATTAGAGTGACTAAGGCCCAGTTTTTTGATTCATAGGTAAAATAACAAATTGTTAAATTTTGCTACTAATGGTTAAATATTAACAAAATGTTAACTAATAGTTAAAAATGTACTAAAAGTCAAGCTAACCATTGTTCGAAAAACATTTTTTTCTGAAATTTAACCACTTGTCACTTGACATCTGTCAAATTTGACTATTGGTTATTTTAACTACGAATCAAAAAACTGGGCCTAAGGCTGAGTTGCACCACTTCACTTTGACCGTAACAATGACGTTAACCCTTAAATTGGCACTCATTGAACCCTTGCTTCAAAAATGATCAAATTTGGGATTTAGGTATTGTTTTGATAGATTAAGAAAAAAATATATTCTTTTTGAAAAAATTTCAATTAATATAGAAGTTATGACATGTCACTCAAAACGGACATTGCCAATTATTTAGCATAACATCCATGTCACTTAGGGTGGACATTGCCAGTTTAGGAAAACAAACGTAAAACAACTTTTATTAATAACAATACAGGAATCCTTGATAATTAGCCTCTAGCTAATCCAGCGCCTTTTGCAATCCATCCGGACTATTTACTGTTGATTTTACATAAACTTATCAAAAAATACCCAGACATATAAAAAGAGAAACTGACTGCCTGATATATCAACATAAATCCCAAACCGGTGGGTATAAAGACACAAATTTTGGCATGTAGGTTCCTTATTAGGGTCTAAGGGTCTTATCAGAAAGGATTTTTCCAAAATTACCCCCTAAGGGGGTGAAATGGGGGTCCAAAGTTTGTAGGGCGAAACAAAATTAGTTGCACTATTTAATTCGAAACTTCACAGGAGTACTCCTATGGATAAATTAATAAACACGTGTTTCAGGTTATTTCAGAATTCAACCCCTAAAAGGGGGAAATGGGGTAAAAATGTCTAAAAATCAACATGAGTATTTATTACTGATACATGGCGTTGTCCGTTTTAAGTGACATAACATTTGTAACCTTGAAATGAATGAAAAAAAATCGATATTTTTTCACAGTTTTGGCAATAATCGTCAGTTTTATTCGTTAATATTCTAAAATCAGTCAATAAAGCACAAGAACAAGTGTAATACCCACAGTGTTGCCATATTTATCAACAGCGAAAACTTGACCTTGCTGTTGCAGTTATTCAACTGTCTTAATTTTTAAAATTCGCGGTTTTTTATGGAACTACTGCCCCGTGTTTCACATAAAATATTATGCTTTTTATAAAATATCCCTTGAAAGTCGATAAATTGCTTTAATTTAGATTCTGTAGGCAATTGTTTGACATGTCCTTTATAACGGACAGAAACCATTTAAGGGTTAACCGGTGTTTTTTGTATGGAGTTTGACAGATTTTTGACGTTTGTCAAAGGTAAATTAAGATGGTGCAACCCAGCCTAAATATGGTATGAGATTGCATTATGTTTGCAATGTATAACCCAACTGTTTTTATCTATCGTGTGAGTTGCAAAAACTGAAGCCACAACCTACCAACCAACTTTTAACCGAGTATTTTTCAAAAATTGCTTTTTTTATTTAAAAAAAAAATGTAACTTTCCATTTATGTGCGACTTAGAATTTAATGCATTTAAAATTATATACCATAAAACATAGGAAGAAAATTCCACTTATTAACTTCATCTTTGCAACAATTATTTATTAATCACGTCTGCATCTAAGTCAACAATAATCTAAAACTTATCAAACTTGTTAAAGTATGGTAACTCTACGACCTTTCCCATTACTTGAGGTAGTTACTAACTTTTCACTAAGGGCTTACTGAGAGCGTGACTGAATTTCATAGATTTTTATTAATTTGAAACATAAAATAGCTAACCGATCACTTCTAATGTCCGGCAATTTTTGTAAATTTAGTTCATTCTGTTGACGTATTTTTTTACCATAAGTTCAAGTACATGCCATGAAGTTTGCTTATTGGATTGATGTTAATTTATTATTTGTTGTTAATAAAAAATAAGATTTTAAATTTAATTTTATGTTAATTACAAAATAATAATTATAATTTCATTCGATCGTATAAAATCGTGGTTTCGCCACTGATCGGGCGCCTTATGCGCTGGATACGGCCCGATCGCGAACGTCGGTCTGCGATCGACGATCGCTAAACGGCTAGAGTACCTTCTGTACTCGCCACTCAGCCCAGTGAAGCTGGAAAAGCTCTTCAAACTGCCAGCGCGCGTCCCTTAAAAAAAAAAACATTGGTGCTTACTTAAATCGCTCTCCGCCTCGCTCACAACAGACCGCGGCCCACCTACTCCGTATTCCGGTACAGCGGCGATAGTTTGCGAAACAATTTGCAACTGACGTACGTACATGCTCGCTCGTCCCGACTCGGGTCGGATCCGCTTTTTGAACCGGCATCAACTTTATTGATATTGATAATGGTATGACGTCACTGATAGACATGGTTGTGACGTCTTACAGTTACGGTACGGTACAAAGAGGTCGTTCTTTCATGTGGGTTCAAAGAACAGAGGTAACTTATGTCTATGAACCGACGTATAAGCATCTGACATGGCTTAATCTGAAATGTATGGAACTACGAAATCATAGCGAATCGAAATAATTTTTAAGCGTTAAGAGTCGCCTCTCGATCTAAATTTTTCCACCTTTGGAATTCGATTTTTTTCAAGTTATTTTAAAAATAAGAAATCATATTTCTTTCGGTCAATCCTATATCCTAAACAAACTGAAATTTTTGATCTACTTAATGAAAATAAAATAATTTTGATATGACAGCGCATGGTCAAAATGAATTGAACGTTAAAAATGTATTGTGCATTATTTTTCAATTTATTCGTTAGATAAATAATGGCTTTTCTACTGAAAGTGAAAACCGTGACTAATCGAAACAAAACGAGCGTGGAGAACAAAAGTTTTCATTAAGTTTTTAATCGGAATTTCACGATTGGCTATCAGCTGGCCTCGTTTTTGCAAACACCGGGAGAATAACTCAGAAAAATACTTGATTGCAAAGCCATATTATAGAAAAGTGCAGTAGTTCAATCCGCCAGACGGCGAATAAAATGAATCTAATTTTATAAAAGCGAAAGGTCACTGACGGACTGATTGACTGACTGACTCACTGACTCATTACAAAATCTCAGAAACTACAAGTGCTAAGGAGTCTCAAATTTGGCATGGGGGTTTCTTTTAGAACGTAGGTGCTTACTAAGAACGGATTTTACCAAACTCCACCCCTAAGGGGGTAAAACGGGATCCAAGCGTACGAAATCGCGGGCGGCCGCTAGTATTCTCATAAAACTCGCTGTAACTATACTTTTACACATCTCAACACAAGTCTCAAACATTAAACCTTACTAACTGCTTAGGGACAAATATTATGAACTAGCGGCCGCCCGCGACTTCGTACGCGTGGATCCCGTTTTACTCCCTTCATTTATCTTACGCGGTTTAGATTTTTTCATACAAATGTTTTTTCCCGCTAACTCCCGTTCCCGTGGGAATTTTGCAATATCCTGTTGTAACTAAGCTTTAAGTTTACTAAGGTACCTGCATGCCAAATTTCAAGCGTCTAACTTAAGCGGTTAAGATTTTTCATACAAAAGGATTTTCCCGCTAATTCCCGTTTCCGTGGGAATTTCGGGAATTCCTTGTTGTAACTAAGCTTTAAGTTTACTAAGGTACCTACATACCAAATTTCAAGCGTCTAACTTAAGCGGTTTAGATTTTTCATACAAAAGGATTTTCCCGCTAATTCCTGTTCCCGTGGGAATTCCTAAGTATACTATAACCTGCCCAGGAGTATGAAGAATTATTGTACCAAGTTTCGTTAAAATCCGTCTAGTAGTTTTTGTTTCTATAAGGAACATACAGACGGACAGACAGACAAAAATTTTACTGAATGCATTTTTGGCATCAGTATCCATCACTAATCACCCCCTGATAGTTATTTTGAAAATATATTTCATGTACAGAATTGACCTCTCTACAGATTTATTATAAGTATAGATGTAGACACTTGCTACTTTGTCTTTGCTAGGCACTCTAACGCCCTTATTCACAAACGATGCTTAAGTGAACCAGCAAATCGAACGCACAGCGTTGAATAGAGCTCTGTCATTGGTTCGCGTGTCACCCTGAGCATCCACGCGCACTGTGAGACCATTTATATTTAGTATATACTTGATTATTTTGATTTCATTTGATTAACACCATGTCCCAGGCTACTAAAGCCTGGGTACCTACTATGTTTATAATACAGCTAACTATACTTGAAATTTTAGTACAGCTGATTGTGATCATGCCTACTGACTCTAAGTCCGTTTTTCAATGCTATGCGGATAAACCGCGATGCATTTTCAGCCGTAAAATTCCTCGTAATAAAACAACTAGCAGTTTGGTTTTAAACTAGGATTAAATCTATTGCTCGTGTGAAGAATGTTGTTTATTTTTAATCGACTTCAAAAAAGGAGGAGGTTCTCAATTTGAGGGTATGCTTTTCTATTTCGTAAGTTTCGATTTTGACTGTTAGTTTTCAGAATCAAGTTCTAACTAACGACGCATCCTATGATAAGTCCTACAGGTTTATATGCAGTCTATTTGTTCTGGTTAATAAATAAATGCCTTTTAAGACACCATCACATGTCTTAAATGATAAATGATGATTTATTTGCATTTGAAAAAGGCTACCTACATTTTTTACCAATATTAAAATTTTCATAACAAAATAAGGAAGAACATCGTAACAATATTTTATTTATAGTTACTAAAATAGCATAGCATAGTAAACAATTAAACTCAATCCATGTGTATCATCACTCACCATAAATAAATTGATCAAAGATTAATCTACGACCAATCGAAATGCAACTTAGCGATTCCAGCTGGAGAGTTGCACACAGTGTTCCTATTATTCCAGGCATTCCCTGGAATTTCCCGGGTGCTAGCCGAAATGGGATTGTCTGTGTCCGTACGTTCCAATCTTGTTCAGTTGCCGGTAAACCCCTTCAAGTCCTTTGTTTTTGTTTTGCGAATAACCGTTGCCGAGAAACTTCAATTAGGAATCAAAGATTTAAATAAAGGATTGGGGAAGGATGGATTTGAAAATTGAGGGGGTTGAAGTATATGATGTGGATTGAGAACTAAGACTGGGTTGCATCATCTAACTAACAAACGTTAAAAGTCTGTCAAATTCCATACAAAAACACCGGTTATTGTTATAGTTACGATTAAAATATGGGGGTGCAACTCATCTTTAGTGCCTTCAAAATTTTTAGTGTCAATATTGAAGGTCAATTCTTAAATACTTAATATGATAAACGACACGCCGATTAAAAACTCAAAAAATTGCTATTACAATAAATCAAAAAGTAGTGCATTTAGTGGAAGCTCTATCCGAATAACTATTTATTGGAATATCTATTTTGACCAGACTATAAGGATAAGGGAATCTAACTTTTAAAGACTTAGGCTGGTTTGCACCATCTTATACTTTAAACTTTGACAAACGTAAAAAATCTGTCATATTCCATGAAAAAAACACCGGTTATCGTTATAGTTACTGTCAAAGTTAGGTGGTGCAACTCAGCCCTAGACTTCTTTGAAACAGCGCTATCAATTCGCATCTTCGATGCACAAAGGCACAAGTAGCATAACAAAATTAGCAGTTGCGCCTTTGTTTCACAGAACGTGCAAATTGTTTTGTATTGTATTTCAATTGTTCCTTGACTGGTACACAAACAATGATAGGTTAGCTTTGAGAAATACCGCTACATTTATATATTTATATTACATCACAATTGCAGTAGTGTGCTATACTGACCATCGAAATTTAGTACCACGTATAAAAAACTAAGTTTACTTAATCATGACGAGTATTTATCTTTTATTATTAGTTGATGAGCAATACGCAAGGTGTAAAAAACCAATTTCATACGAAAGTGTCAAATACTTAGCATGAAGAAATCTAAAAAAAAGTATTATCGCATAAAAATTATCCATTGTCATAAGCCAGGGCTATTTGTACAATATCATTTTAATAAATGATCTTGCAAAATAGCATAATACTCGTTCAGGAATAAATTGTTAAGTAGCTTTGATGTGCCGTTTCTGCATAAATGTGCAATAAATAGCTACTAATTATGTTCCAATCCAAATCACATTTTTACCTAACTTAAAAAAGTAATTCATCTTCTCTATAACACGACTTCAAAAGAAAATGCCGATTATCTTGTCCGTAAACAATGCAATGCCGATAAGCCGTCGCCGGATCAGCGTTTATTGAACGAATCCTAAACTTCAACTTTGTCCCTTGCGCTTACATTTAGCTGGACTACCCTTAGGGTGGATAAGCGTTACATTTTTATGCAGGACAAATGAGGACACTCTTATTTTTCCCAATAATAAAAAAAAAATGTTGGCAAGAGTTATGGGACTATTCCTACCTCTCTTTCCCACCGCTGCAACTCCTGTGTAGCCAGGATCTACAGCTTGACCGCCAATAAAAACCCATCGTTGGCAAGCGTTAGAGAAACTATTGCTATTCTAATAGTATTAAAATATAAAATACAGTAATAACTAAATTTGAAAACTGCATTGATTCGAATTTAATTTATTTTATTAGGTCTAATCCTAATGACCACTATATTGCCGGACGACATTGCCCAAAATAAATGACACATAATTTGGTGATAAAGTTTATTGTCATAAAAAAATAGCTTTGAAAGTAATAACATCGTTGGTCACACATAAGAAAGTGGTTAGTGTAGTCACGAGTGATAATACGACAAGTTTAGCTTAGCTATAAAAGCTTAGCTTTTACCCAATTCCTAATATGATAAGCAGCTTCAGAAATATTTTATTTATCAATCTAGCATGTTTGTATTCTTCTTAACTGTTGAAAATGTCCGTATATTTTAAAAAATATTTGGTCACCCCAACTTCTTGGTTCGATCTTATCACAATATACGTTTAGAGCCTCTTTCCATATAAATTGCTTGTTTTTGTAATAAACAGTGCGAGGAAAGGCGATAGCTCACAAGGGAGGTCCATCTTTGAAGGTCTGGTATTTGCAAGTTTGCACTGGGGCTGGGGAATTTTCATTTTGGCAACCCTAGGCCTGGATCTTTGGATCGGGCCTATTTGGGCGTTTCTCTGGATGTTATAACGCTCTACTTGCTTCTAATCTTGTCAGGCATGTAGTGAATAGATTTTAAGGATTGCTTAAAGAAAGCTATTGTTATTTGTTTTGCGAGACGTTTTTTGTTGTTTTGAAAGCTTTGGAAAGTAGATAGTGACGTAGTTGAGTAGAAGGGGAAAGCTTTTTCATGATGTTACTTCTTAGGTTATTGGTACACAAGAAAAAATAATTTGTACATAAACCCATGACAAGAAATCTCTAAAAAAAATATTTTGGATCGATAAATGTTTCTTCAACTACGGTACTATTGTAGTACTTAGTAAGTGCATAAAATAATACCCGCTAATTTCACGTATGACTTTAGTTGTTTATGTAAGCTGTAGATTTATAGATATTGTTATTGTTTCACTGTATGTTTTCCGAACAAAATAAAATAAAATAAGACTTTTTTATTTAACAAGTGTCGTTTTTATAAGTTTTTGTTGTGAATGCTGTATACATTGTAACCTTGTTGGTGATCAAATAAAGAAATAAATAAAATAAAAATAAGAAATATTTTTTTGTAGTCTGAAAACCAAACTGGATATTTTTAAATTAAAAGCACCCTATATTTCATGACGCTGATCAAACTGTAAATCATAAGGATCTAATTCTTTGAAGCGTACAATTTTATCGTCACAGCGCACGAGACTTAAATTCTCTAACACCGGAAGCGGGGCCCAATAACAATCAGGCGCCATTTTTCAGTGTTTATAAGCTCGCTGCAACGTACGGAGCCCATTTTTCTTGGCATTTATCAACTAACCGTGGTACGGTGAAACACTGCACTTGGACGAGGAAACATTGTTCGCGCACTTTCATTTAAACTGTTTTAGTGGATGGAACGCGTTTTTCATGGTTACAATGTGTGGATGCGACGAACGTTAGAGTTGAGTGTGCAGATTTATTGCTAGTGTATACGTTTTTAAATTGCACTTAGTTAATTAAGGCGATTAGAGTCCTCAATGACCTTGAGCGTTTGACCTTCACGCTTCGCACAACACCCGCGCACCCCGCACAAAAACTCCGATTTGACACCGATCAAAATTACACGGGCATAGGTAGGTACAGAATAGAAGCTCTTTCCTCATACATTACTGCCTATTATTTTAAACTTGAATTGATGAACCTTGATGTCGATGTCATTCAACACAAGCGCAAGTGATGGCCCGAAATGTTCTAAACTAGCGCACCGTATAGTAAGGTATTTATATTTAACAAAAATCACAAATCCATGAACATTTTGTATGGGATAATATTTTTTATTTTATTTTATTTAGCTTACAATTTATGTTGTGTGTAAACTATGAATTAGTTAGACCCATTTCCTGACGACAACCGATTGAGTTAAAATTTCGGATACACATGCA
The DNA here is from genome assembly GCF_004193835.3 of Ostrinia furnacalis. Lineage (NCBI taxonomy): Eukaryota > Metazoa > Arthropoda > Insecta > Lepidoptera > Crambidae > Ostrinia > Ostrinia furnacalis. The sequence continues at coordinate 29,892 of NW_021133671.1, read as the reverse complement.
ATTCGGATGACAATGTAATATTACGATGACATGGAGCTGATCTGATGATAGAGCTGGAAAGTCAGTGACCCCATAGGAACTCCGGAATATAACGACTCCATCGAGTTGAGACTCGATTGATTTGTATTTATTTATTTACATTAGGGTACTAACTATGTAAAGTTACGGTAAACTACTTTACAAATCACGAGTACCTACTTCAATTCTATATGTAAACAGGGTCTGATGATGGAGCTGGAATGTGGTTATAAGAATTCTTCGAATTATTACGAGCTACATTAGAGAAAAACGATGCTACTACGCCGTAGTAAATTCCGCATCATAAATACTAAAATGCTTAAATTAAAATTAAAAGAAAAACATTCTTTAAAAACTTGTTTTTTAAAGAATGTTTTTCTTTTAATTTTTTAGTTTTGTATAGGTACTCTAAAAAGAATAGCATAAAAAATAAAGATTCTATCATTACTCAATTTATATGACTAAAAGCTCGTCGCGAGATTTACTTGTGTAAACAAAAATACATTCATAACGTAACTTAATTTTAAAATAAATCTAAAAAAAACACGGATAGGTAAATAATAGGTACATCTACAAGAACTTACCTAAATCTCGTAACAAGCTTTTAGTCAGATAAATTGCGTAAGGACAGAATCTAGGTATACAGTGTGAGTCACGTTAAAGTGTACATATGAAAATATATGAAACTAGACCTATTTTTATCGACAAAAAAGAGGCCAAATTTTTTTTGAGATTTTTTTTAAATTTATTATAGAAATGTTTTTCTTCCAATTACTTATTTTAAAGAAAACGTAATAACTTTTAAACTAAGAGGTATATCCTGATAAAATAAAAACAGTAATAATGCTAAATAACAGACGATACTAAATAAATACATAAAATACTCCTAAAATGCCAACAAATAATAAAAATTGATACTTTTTGAAAAAAATCTGCTTAAAAATTCGTGTTTTTTGAATGGCCGTTATATTGCTGTCGCGACTGTGCGACGGGCGCCCGCAGTCAGTGTGCGAGCGCGACAGCAACATAATTACGCGCGAGCGATAAGGATGGGTAGCTTGGAGTCATTGGACAAAATTCTACGTGCTCGCAGACCAGACTATAGAAATAATGAAATCTCCGCATTCTCCGCTCCGCCTTGATGGTAAACCATGACTTTATTATTTGGCAGGTACGCGCTATATACGTGGATCAGTTCCCGATTGAAGTACGGCACTGCCTTGCCTCATGGATCGAGACCAGGATTTGGTGAGTTTTCTTCTGACCTCAGGGTTTTTAGCCGACTTTAAAAACTGAAGAGTATAGGTACTTCCCATGAATTTAGAACTCGTTCAGTAGTCCAGAATCCTGGAAGTACGCAGTCGTAATGTAATTGATATAGATATAACACACTTTATTGTACATACAAGAAGAGAAAAAAGGAGAAAATAGATTTTCAACTTTATTACATTACTAGCGGCCGTAAATAAAGGTATTTAACAAAAAAAAATAAATGAAATGAAATATTCTTATGTTCATAAAAAAATGGATTTAAATGTTAAAAGATTTTGTCAAATCGGTCGAGTACTCAGTTTCGAAGCCTATCAGCCTATTCAATACAAAATTACAAATGTCACTGTAAAATTGTGAATTCCGTCAGATTTAAATCTGACGTAGGTAAGATTACAATCTAACATAACCTAATCCACTGTTTCGATGTACTACTGCGTCTACTGGTTTCTATGTATTTATACAGGGTGTCCCAGAATGGGTGAATCAAACTGATAGGGGAGGTAGTTCTACTAATGTACTATCCCTTAAAATATGAAAAAAAAGCGCATAAGGAAACCAAAAAAAATTTTTTTTTAAAAGTGAAAATAAATTAGCTTTGCCTAAGTATCTGGCTATAATTGCTGCGTTTGGAGTTTATTTCTACTTTTTTCTTACTAATATTAATTGTACATGATCGCTTCGTTTATCTGTAAACAAACTTTTGAAAATAAAGACTAAATTTCGAGTTTAGAGCACTTTATTTACAAAAAATTCCGAACTCAAAAATTTTATTGGGCTTTCAAATAACACCAATATTGTTGGGGCACCATGTTTGTGTCAGAAGAAAATCTTTAAGGTTCACGTCGCGGAAGGTGCGATTTATTTGATGTTGATTGTATTATAAACTGACGGAGTTAACAATTTCACGTTGAGACAAACATTCAAATCTTTCTTATATCCTGCTAAAATCATAACTGGCGAACATGTTCGATGCATCTGTATTATTGTATAAGTACTGTAGCAATATAAAATTGTACTGTAGTGTAGGTAGTAGGTATTTGCATTTTTTTTGCGTTACACATTATTTAGCAGATGCAGTGCTTTTCTTTAAGGCTCAGAACAGACGGTGAAACGCAACTGCAACGAAACTGCAACTTTTTTTTTTTTTTTTTTTTTTTTATCCACAACGAGGAAGCTCTTGGCCTGTATCTCACCTGATGGTAAGTGATGATCAGGCCGAAGGTGGAAGCGAGCTTCACCCGGAATCCTCAACCACGGAGGAACTGGCTATCTTACCTCTTACTGCCGGAACACAACAATGCTGTGAACATTGTTGTTATGGCGACAGACTTAGGTAAGATGGTGGTAGCTAGCCAGGCGGACTTAGAACAAGCCCTACCACCAACCAAACCGCACAGAAAAATCTGCCCCCACTGGGAATCGAACCCGGGACCTCTGCGTCTGAAGCAGGTGGTCTTACCACTAGACCACAGAGGCGGTTAACTGCTAGTTACTTTTGAGTTGCATCTAAGTTTCTACCATAGCGTCCGTTGAGAGACCACACATGACGCGACCAGTTTGAAACTTTCAGTTTCAGTTTCATTCATCAGAATCATCAGAAAGTTGCAGTTTCGTTGCAGTTGCGTTTCACCGTCTGTTCTGGGCCTAAGTGATGGGGCACTTATACATGTAATTTTGGTTATGTATTTAGATTTTAATAGTGTACTCATTGTTGAAAAACCAAAATAAATAAATAACATAGTTTACTCAATTCCGTTCCCAGGACGCCCGAACCGGAAGAGCAGCAGCGCTACTTCGTCGAGGAACTGGTGCACGAGATAAATACTCATGCGGAGCTGTTGCTGTCATCCGATATGTTCGTCACGAGGATGAAGCTGTTAGAGGCTGCTAAAAATATACACATGCAGTACAAGTGAGTACAAGTAACCATAGTATGATACTAGCTCCTGTCACGTGATAATTTTCTGTGATGTGATATTTTAATGGTCGTGATCATGCAATATAAGTGAATATGATACTAGGATCACGTGATACTAGGTACGGTCACGTGATATTTTTAATGGACGTCACTAGGATGTAGCTGCTTGAAGCGGCTAAGAACATCCACATGCAGTACAAGTGACCATAGCTAGTACCAGATACTAGCTCCTGTCACGTTGGCGACTGAGTTTCTTCCGCCACTTCTTTTCATCACCAGCCCTTAATATGGTGGTGGTGGGGCGCTATATTTGGGACGTGTATACGTTCCCTGGAAATGACCTAAGTAACTACTGAATGACTTACTTGACTTATGGTCCTATGTCCCCTAGATGGGACAGAGGGCGTCCACAACAGTCCTCCATCGCGTTCGGTCTTGAGCTTCGCGTTTGAGTACTGAATGTACGATTTATCTCTTACCTATATCTCTACAAGAGTGGCGTTGTCAGTAGCATTAATTAAATGTTCATCAATGAACGATTTGATTTGATTTGTTTTCAGAGTAGTGACGTCACGCGACTTTTAACTCGATTTAGCTCTTGAAATAAGAAAAAAAGGATAAATACGTGTCCAATACACTAGCTAGGGCTATTTTTCAAGGGGGTCTGGCCCCAGACATGCTACATTAGTATCGTGACTCATGAGTAGGTACTATCATTTTAGGGTGCCACCCCCTATATACACGCTATTGTCTTCACAACGCTACTGACATCTAAAGGCCGGTCGCCGAGCAGATAGAATTTCGTACAAAAATACGTGTCCAATACGCTTCAGCAACATGAAAGATTTTGACGCCGAAAGTCATTTCGCAAAATATCATTTGAGTACTAGGTGAGCACGTGATACTAGGTACAGTCACGTGATATTTTTCGGTCACGTGAAATTTTCATGTTTGTGTCTGGGATGAAGCAGCTTGAGATTTAGATCCAAGTGAGTGCGATACAGATACTAGGTCCGATCACGTGAAATTTTTCGGTCATGTGATATTTTTCTGTTGTCACTGCCAGAAGCTGGGTATGACTTGCACCCTTTAGGCCACAAGCTGGGTACGCCCATGTCAAAAAGTATTTCATAGAAATGCGACCTTGCGAACTTGCACCTATGTTGACTGATTGATCAGAGTAAATACAAATGAGTAGGTCATCTTCATAGAAACGCCCGAGCGCGGTTTGTATGTGAGCGCGCCAATACGTATGCGGCGCGCACACACTGACAAAATTTAGCGGGGATTAGCGGGGAGGTGCGCTGAATTTTGTCAGTGTGTGCGTGCGCGCCGCATACGTATTGGCGCGCTCACATACAAACCGCGCTCGGTGCGTTTCTATGAAGATGACCTACTCATTTCTATTTACTCTGGATTGATGGAGTACTAATTGATTTGATTTGATTTGTTTCCCTCCAGCCACGCGCCGCAAGAGCTATACGCGTACATGCGGCGTTGCCTGGCGCTCGAGATGGAAGTCATTCAGAGCGCCATGGGCCCACAATACGCGCCACCCACCGAAAGAAAGTATAGCGAGGTGAGATATCATTAAAGCCTTGGGCAGACCAAACGCAGGGCAGTAGCAGCGCAGTTTGAATGCAGGCCCGCGCAAGTTGTAATACAAGAAACTCTTTGATGTCACACCAAAAGACAATGCCGGAAATTGGCGTCTTTTTTTTTCGCGCGGCCATCGATCAAACTTTGTTTTTTGATTACAAAATAGTGTAATAAACCAAACTTACTATGACATGTATACCTCTAAACTCAGTCTGAACTGAGTTACGAGCATTAGAAGTTTGATGATCCCTTAGAGAATTGTTTAAAGAAATTGGCATTCTCACGGCCGCACGGTGGTCCCGATTTAATAAAACATGGACATTGANTGAGGACACTAATCGCCTTAAGTTAGTCTGTCTTGATTTCAACAAGTTAATACTGCGGCTGCGGCATCTTATGTAGTTATACCTAATACTCGTAGTTACTTTTTTTGCAGCAATAGTGTGTAGTCTGATGGGTTGTACCCCTTCAAAGCCAATTTGAGTTGTAACCTTTTCAGCGAAATTACAATCTAATCATAAAGTTTTTACAATTCAATAAGTATGTAGTCTGTATCTACTACAGTTACCTTGAAAAATAACAAGTAATTAATTATTCTTAGTACACTCGCGAGCAAAAGTATGGAATCACTTACATGAAGTTGTTTCCACGCGATCTTGTGTACTAACGAATTTGTTAGTAACAAAAAAAGTAGCACCATTTTAAAGATTAAACTTTTTACTTTAAATTGATACCAAATTCATTTAAATCACACCAGTGCTTGTCGGTGACCTGCCGTCAGTTTCCAGCCTGTGGCAGGCCTTTTTGGATTCAAATTTTATTGCTCATATCTTAGACGAACTGTCCACTCGCTAACAGCTATCCTACGAACATTTCTGAGCTCTTGCTGGACGTCGATACCAGTCAAATGACGATTTCGTAGAGAAGTTGACACGAAAAAACGGTTTTCCCTCTGCGATGTGCACCGGCAATGTTCAGAACTTGGTCTCAGGATAAAGCCACCGGTATCCCGAAAGCGTCTTCAAACTTTCGAAACCCAGGACTGGCTTATGTGGAGCTGACGTGCGACAGCCCGCTGGCTGAGCCCTTCTTGCAATAGTGTAACGATTTGTGCTGCTTCTGAAGGTGTAGAATCGCAGGTAAAGTGTCAAAAGAAGCGGAGATGTGTATGGATCAACGTGTGAAAGCAAAAATCCGAAAACACTTGCTTTTATGGGGGGTAAATGGGCCGCAACTCGCGACGTATCAACCAGTTGATACATGTCTTTTTCGTTACTTCTTCACATCAACCGGGATATCTTTTTAAATACTGGTGTGATTTAAATGAATTTGGTATCAATTTAAAGTAAAAAGTTTAATCTTTAAAATGGTGCTACTTTTTTTGTTACTAACAAATTCGTTAGTACACAAGATCGCGTGGAAACAACTTCATGTAAGTGATTCCATACTTTTGCTCGCGAGTGTATGTTCATTAGATTGGTGTCTTATTTTACATCTCACATTCAAGAAGAGAGCTTATTCGTTTTATTACCTGCTGCAATCTTTTGCGATGAAAAACTGCAAGGAAATTTCAATTTTATCTCTTTGCAATTAGTTTAGAATGTCTTTAATGACAAAGTCGGCAAAAACACCTTCAAATGAGATTCTATAACTTAGTTTTGTGACAATATTTCCTAAGAAAAACGAACATCACTAGTTATAACTAGTTACAACACTAGTAGATACTAGTTAAACGCTTCAGCAAATCTTCAAACGTCATCAACCATTGGGCTGCCGAGCTGAAAAGAAAAACTACGGGCAACGCCGCGGGGCGGCGCTGTCGGCTATTAATATTCCAGATGCGATGTGATCGACCGACAGACTATTACCTCAACGCTGTGCGGGTTCCAGTCCTGGGAGGTAGCGACAGCGATTCTAAAGCGCTTATGGGAAGACACGATATTAAGCATCAATTTTTAAACCCAAGGAGAGTATTTTTAGTAGTCAAAGACAATAAGGTAATAATCTATTCTTACACTCCTCCCTACTGCTCGAACAGCACCATCAGATGAATTTTGCTACCAAATTATTTTGAATTTCTTTGCGATCGATCTAAGACAGCATTAATGTTGTTTAGAGGACTATTTTGGTGTATCTCTTACTTATTGTTTTATCAAACGTCTTATGATAAATCACAATAGTATTTGTACCTAAAGAAATACAATGCTAGTAGACAGTGATAGTCTACCAGAGAATGTCAGCGACACTCTCTGACTGACCAGTACTGCCGACGATCCAATAGGAATAGACTAACGTCTCGTCCGTAAGCTCACTATCTCTTGTGGAAGTCGAGATTACTAATCATTTTAAAAAGTAACGCTTTAGCCTATCCCTCGCACCGTTCGTTATTTCGTCTAGATGTGTAAGCGTAATGTGTGGGTGATTTATCACTAGATTCCAACGATCAATGGCCCAAACCCTTTATGCGAGGTTTGGAACGCGACCTATATAAATATTAGGAGGGAATTCGCAAGTCTTCAAATGTATACAACTGGTAATATGAGAATATTTTGACGTCGTAAAGCTTGTGTATGAAAAGGGATTGAAATTAGCCAATCGAAGCTCACAAGCTATAAATATGATTTGATGGTATATTTGTGATCCAACGATCCATCACATTTTTCATGGAACGGAAACATACGAACCTAAAGAGTTGGTAATTTTTCTGTTAAAATTTTGAACCTTATTCAGGTTCAGAATCTTAAAAGAGAACACTTAATAACATTCTATTGTTAGAGGAAATTTTAATAAAAGGACAGTAAAAATTTTGGCGCAGAATAAATCTATCCAAATCTATGAGGATTCAGAGCCCCTTCAACACAACCAGTAAATTAATTCTGACACAACCCCACTCAAAATGTGGTTTCATGAAAAATACGCCTATAAACGCGGTAGTAAATAAGCGGGGGAGCTATTCTCATATATTACGACGTGGTTTGCCGAAGCCCCGCTCTCGCGTTCGACTCTTGTTTGTTTTGGCCATGACACTCACGTTTTTCGACGACAAATATCGCCAGAGTACTATTGAAATACAGAAAAAATACAGAGAACGTCATATGGTTCACCCCCAATCTACCCGTATCAATAAGGGGATTACCTTGAATGTATTCGGAAAGTGCTGGCGAAGAGACGTGAGATCGATGTGACGCCTTTACGCGTCCCAGAGTGGTAACAAAAAGTCATTCTAAAGATTCTGATGTATTTTTTTTTCAGTTTCAAGCATAAAAATTCTGATTAGTGATGTGACGCTTACGTTCACTGCAACTAATTAACATAGAAAAGATCGTGTCCATAACAGCGTATTACAATTGAAAATTTCGACGGGTTCATTCAGTGTCTAAGTACGAGTAGCTCAGTTGGAAGAGCAGTCGCCCTGCAAGCGAAAGGTCGTGGGTTCAATTCCCGCCTTAGGCAGTTCGATTTATTCAAGTTGTTTATTAAAAAAAAACATAGTAAAGATTACACACACTCGCTATCGAAATTACCAAACTACTCACTAAACGATAAAACTAAACTAAGTAAGAACTTTAGCATTTGTGCTAGGTATATGTACCTATATCTTATGAGATATAATTTAAATAAACTGGACAAAATGTCCTCCTTCGCACTTATTGATTCGCAAGAGCCACAGCACAGTCCATTAGATAAAACTCTACATATTTACATGGTTTTCGAACAATTCCACATCCGACCGTTTTCAACAACGTCTCAATTTGCAGTCACTATTTCTCCCAGAACCATATTACTTTCAGTAAAAAGAATACATTGAGCTCAGGCTTCGTAAATAACATCGCAATGGCTTCGTCCTATATTATTTCCGCCGTTTGCCGATAGAGGCCGTTCAATTAGCTGGCATGCATATTTATAAGGGCTGCCCTTTATTCTTTCGTAAGCCTGCTTGTGATAGAATACTAGCTCGGTCATTCGGTTTATACAGGAAAATAAAAGACACGAGGAGAAAATCACGGAAGACCTAGTTTTAGGGTGGCTTCGACATCGAAAATTAAAATGATTTTGGTGTTATGGACTGAAAAGTTAAAACTAGATTTAAGTCGTATGAAACTGTTATTGATATTCTGACAAACTAAATAATTTTAAGGCTTTTTATGGCTGGGTTGCACCATATTAGTTTGACTTTAACTAACGTCAAAATCCATAAAAAACACCGGCTATCGTTACAGTTACAGTAAAATGAAGTGGTGCAACTCAGCCTAAGTATATTTTTGCGACATTATTAATAGATTCTAGCCAGTCTCGAATGTCCAATCTATATTCGTATATTTATGCCGAAATTAATCAAAATTATTTTAGTCAGAACCAAAAAGTAGCGATTAATATTAATTTTAGTTTTTGATTACTTATAACCATAATTTCTCTGACGAAGAAGAGGAATAACCATTTAATGTCTGAAAATATATTTTTAAACTATGGGTTTTCTTTGTATGAACTATGTTGTTTTTCCCATGCCCTATATTTCTTTTTTATCTCGCCCATGGAACCCTATCACGCGTGACGAGCCTGCCTATTGTATCTGACCCTATTGCAGCTCGAACAAACAAAAAATAAACAACATTACAAATCCCATACAAAACCTTACACTATACTCCAGAAACTTTGCAACTCTTATGGACCATATTCAGTGGAAATAAAGCTTATTTTTCAACGAACACGATGGTGTTGAACAAATTTGGTGTTGCCCGCGACCCTTAGCATATTTCAATGAACTTAGCAGCGGCTTTGGAAGAGGCGTCGCGGGTAAACAGTTCCTAACAGGACCGTACTACATGTTATTTATATCCGATTTATGATTTTTTTTAGAGTGAGCATTGTTATATGAAATAATGTGGACAGACGGCTTTATAAAGGTTGCAGAAAAGCGCTGGCAGGCCACTATACCAACCGGGGAAAATCATTTGGGAAAGTTGTGCTGCAGTGAACTTTCTGAGGGCTTAGTGTGAGTTTACTTACAATAAACGTCCTCACTAGTGAGAGTTATTTTTTTTTAATTTTATATCTTGACAGTTTCCACTAGGGCTGCTGTACAAAAAAAAATATTTCTTTACAGTTTCCGCTAAAGCTGCTATACAATCCGTCATACATGTAATGTAATTTTTTTACGCGCTAACTACTTAGTGACGATGTTTGTTGTAAGCTCACACTAAGCCCTCTGTAGCTGAAAATGAATGAAATTAGAAGAATGCAACGAATAAATAAATTATGAAGAAGGCATCTTCGTCCGTCTCATAAAATAAGGCCTGTTTTCATGGTCTATGTTCACAAGCTTACATGTTATGGCTGCAACATTAATTTCATGCGTTTGTCATAGAATAATACTCTAACATTTGAAAACATTCCAGATTAACAAAATAATCATCAATAAAAAACTTTAAAACTCTACAGTCAGTTTTAAGCCCAGAATGATTAAAAAAGGTCACTAAAGCCCAGTCCGTGAGCACGTAGAATTTTGACCCCCAGCTACCCATCCTTATCGCTCGCGCGTAATTATAATTGCTGTCGCGACTGTGCGACTGGCGCCCGCAGTGAGTGTGCGAGTGCAATAGCAACATAATTACACGCGAGCGATAAAGATGGGTAGCTAGGGATCATTGGACAAAATTCTACGTGCTCACGGACCAGACTATAGTAGGGTCCATCAAAAGCTGCCTTATTTATTCGAGTGACACACCCAACAAATAATGCGCTTCTGTCCACAGATTACATAACGAACTCCTACGTCAGTTTTTGAGGACGTATTAAATTTTCGGGTACAGTTGTCAACACAATCATGTTATGGCAATATAGCACTTATTGCTAAATAAAATAGCGCAGTGTTTAGTTTGGTAAGCCATCGTAAGTACATACGGCAGCAAGTTTAGCTAAACATTGTGGGGTCTAATGCAGTTGTAATAAAAGCGAATTTGCAATAAAAAAATGTAAAGCCTGATGTGCTATCGTTGTACAAAAGAATCTTATTATGTGGGCGGTTCTTCTAAGAGATTCTGAAGTGTATTCTTGAGAGCTCAATGGGTATAATCGTTGCTTTAAAAGCTAGCGATGCTCAGAGCAAGTAACAAAGCCTTGAAATAAAAGTAAGGTAGAGGCAACCGTCTACATAACATTTAATTTTACAGTCTGAGCAAATCTTTTAGCACATTTCAAAACAATAGATCGAATCGTTAGCATAGTAGCCTTTATACTTTATTAAACTACATAATTTAACATATTTTGTACCGTAGGATCACATTTAGATAAATTGTTTATAATTATGCACTTACAGTACAGGCGTTGCAGCGTTGCCTAGTGTGTGGTGAATTGTAAATCATACGCCTCCTACTAAATACCAGTGACTTTCTCAATATATACCTAATGTAAAAATGTAAATCCGCATGTCACTGAAATAAACTATTTTATTATTATTATTATTTATTATTAATCAGCTGTTTTTTTAAAGCAAAAGGTTAGTTTTTAAAAATAGCGCCTTTAAAGAAATTTAAAAGTAAGTAGTAACTTAAGCTCTTTTAGGGCTCTACTGGCTCTCAGAAAGAAGATTTTATTAATAATAACCAGCTAAATCAAGTGGCAGAGTTAAGCGATGCTAATACTTCGTATGGCGTGTCTCGCCCGTATTCACAAACGATGCTTGCTTAATCGAACGCGTTGAATAGAGCTATGTGATTGGTTCGTGTGTCCACGCGCACTGTGAGACCTCATAGTAGTAAGCATTTGAAAGCAAAATCTGCGGGTAGTAACATCCCACACATTAGAAACAAAAACATAACGCTTCTAAAACATAAAGCCATTTCATTTCGTAAATTGTGTTAAAAATAAAGTTGCGACCGCCTCATTTGACCGAGCTCGTCCGAAGTAATTCAACTGTCGCCACAGACTATTTTTAACGGCCTCTCTTATCTGTGTTTGGAAACACGCATTAATTTCGCCCGCGATTGTCGGTAATTAATGGTGAGCTATTATTTTTACTTGTTGAGTAGAATGTAAAAATGTTTGGATGATGCGCTACTGTAGCGTAGGTACTCGTACTTGTAGCTTTATCGTTATTTTACAAAATAAAGTATTATTTTTGCGTGTTATTCCTAAGCAAAGTACTGAAAACTTTGGAATAACTGAAGCTTTTACTTAAAAAAGCTTGCTTTTACGCAAAACACTGGTTAGGGAAAAAAGCTTTCTCCAAAAAGCTCTATGTAAGGCTAGAAATTTGAATTACTAGGCACACTTACTTAACTACATATCAATAGTCCTACAATCAGAGTTTTTCAGAGTATATTAACACAAGTTTAAAAAGTATGCTAATTTGTTGGACAACATTAACAATAATTGTTAACCAAACAAAGTAATCCTATTACATCCTATGGTAGAGTAAAAGATCTTACTCCAATTTTGGGGTGGTTTAGACGGGTGTGGATTGGTGGAGAGGTGAATGATTAAATTCAATACAAATAATTACCTAATAATTTCCAAGGGATAAACTTCCTCTGAACAGTAAAACATCACACGAAAATCCACAACGAAAATGCAAAGCTCACCTACAAAGTTGCGCCCACAACAAATTATCTGGCACACCTTTCCTGAACAATGAGGGTTTTCGCGAATGAAAAATCCGCCAGATGGCAATACGTAGACGCGAGGTCCAAATGCTGCATAATTGGTTATTTTTGACATGACATTGACAGATATGTCAAAATCCACCAATCACGCAGCAGTCAGACCCCACATCCACGTCCCGCCATCTAGCGGATCTTTCATTCGCGAAAACCCTGGTGCAACCCAGCCTAATACAATTTATTAAAAACATTTAACATCATTACAGTCCTATTTCAGTGTTATGTAATGTTTAAAATCAGTTCAAAAGGTTCTTTAAACTTTCAGGTAAGTAGTTAACTAACCTGGTATAAAAATGTGAGTATACAAGTAATAATAATACTTAAAACACTGGTGTGATTTTTGTTTAGGATAAAAAAATTGCAATCAACCTGTTCATATAAAAACCACACTGTTTGTTTGAAATTCTAGAAGTTATTATTAACAGATTAAATTACAACCTTATGCCATCGTAATAATGCCTAAGAACAACAAAATGTGCCCATTTTGATGGCAGAATCTGAGAGTTATTAGACATCATTATCCATCATTTACGAGCGGGTGAATCGCGGACTCAGAATAGAATAAACAGCCCAATTTGTTGCCATGGCAACGCCTTGTTGTCTTCCACATAAAATTTCTTGCTACCCACAATATTTGCTCGCATGCTCGCTGCTGTAGGCATGTTTGCGTACACAACACTGGCGGTCTATGAAATCACTCTTTGTACGTAAATGTTGGCTTGCGGCGCGTGTGTAGGGTTTATTATTTTACGTGGTGTTTTATTTACAGTGACGCTTCGTGGATATTTTAGGATTTTGTTTGGGGAGCTCGAGATTGAAGATGTCAAAGTCAAACCGACTGTTTTGGTTCAACATGACTGACGCACGTATTTACAAACATTACTATGAGGTCTCACAGTGCGCGTGGACACACAGGGTGACACACGAACCAATCACAGAGCTCTATTCAACGCTGTGCGTTCGATTTGCTGCTTCGCTTAAGCAAGCATCGTTTGTCAATACGGGCGTTCGTTATGTGAATGTGAAAATGTGTTTTGAGTCAATGGGTCACTATGGTCCCTCCTGTTTAATTTTTTTTATTTCTTTGTGTAATTATTACAACTAAGTACTTGTCTAATATCATTCTCGTGTCACAGTGTTTGTATCAAATCTCTTTTGTAACGGCTTGAGCGATTCCTATAAAATTTTGTAAGTATATTCAGTATAGGTTTGAGTATAGGACGTAAACTATTATTATTATTACACGTGCGAAGTTGAGGGCATTGCTAGTTAACTAACAAACTTTAAGTTTGGTGAACCACAGCATATTTTTACTATGCCTCAGGCTAAAAGTCAAGAAACATAAAGAACCGACAACAGGCACGTCAACAAAATGTTACGTCGACGATGGAAGCGTGACATCCAACCACTGAATTTTATATGACTTCTCTGAAACTACGAATGTGAACTAGCCCTTATTTTGTCTATATTTTTCAATTTGATCTCAATTTTATTATAAAATGTATCGTGATTTCAATTCCCTGCACATATTGTTATGAATATTTGAATTCCCTAGACTTATACCCGTATTCACAAAAGTGAAATACCTACGTTATGCGAAGTCGAACGCACAGCGTTGAATAGAGCTCAGTGATTGGTTCGCACTCACTCAAGTGTTGTCTATGAATAGCTTTTTGGGACCCTGTGCTTCCACGTCCACTGTGAGACTAACGCCCGTATTAAAAAACGATGCTTGCTTGAACGCACAGCGTTGAATAGAGCTCTGTTATTGGTTTGTGTGTTAGTACCCTGTGCGTCCACGCGCACTGTGTGACCTCGTAGTAATGTTTGTGAATACGGGTGATAGAATATGCTTCTGATATTCTGAACTCAAGAACTAACAAGTTCTGTTTAGATAGAAGTGTAGAAATATACAGTTTTGTAACTACAGAAATGTTTGGAATAGCTTCTTCTGAGAAACGCTGCTTCTGTTTAAAACATGTAGTATGAAATCATATACCGTGTAAACATAAAATGGGCTGAAACTTTCTTAATATGTGAGTGAGTATGAATTGAATATTTCATTCAATACCCTTCTTATATAAGTAGTTTTATGAAGACCAACTTATTATGAATAAAACTTCTTGTTAGATCGACAACTTAAAAAAAGATGTTATGTTTTCAACGACTTGATGAAACCTTCTTGACTTTATGTCTCGCAATGCTTTTCTTTGGCTGAAATAATGTTAACAGTCTACGCACCAAACCCGCCGACATGAGTTGTCGACTTTTATCATGTTATCAAAAGTAATAGAAATAAGTTGTCGACATGTTTCTTTTGAAATAAAGCCACCGATACTAACGCCCGTATTTACAAACGATGCTTGCTTAAGTGAAGAAGCAAATCGAACACACAGCGTTGAATGTTGAATAGAGCTCTGTGATTGGTTCATGAGTCACCCTGTGCGTCCACGCGGACTCTGAGACCTCATAGTAATGTTTGTGGATACGGGCGTAAGTCGCCGGGCTGTCGAATGACTTGGTGTGTAGAGTCCTTAATAATGACGAATATGTTATTTTTGGTAATATTACTAAAGGTAGAATGATAAATCTAAATGCACAACCTAGTCGCAATTTACAATATCACAAGATGAAAGGTTCACATCGAATATCGTTATTTTCTCTCCTAATGTTTCACAATTCTGCAGAATTTCTTTGAGAAACAAATATTATCTGCAGTGGAAAAGTTTCTAAGATAAAATTAGAGGTCGATAAAATCTAACAATAGAATATTCAATATTATTATGTACTTCTGAGAATCACTAACGTTTCAGAAATCTTTTATTATCCCTTTTCATGCATCAAATTGATCTATTATGTACTTGATTATCTTTTATAGCATCATTTGTGTATCTATGGTTTTTTTTAATGATGTCAGACCTCGGCCGCCATAGGTGTGTGATAAATTCGTAAAAATAAGATTTCGTTCTTCGTTGACAGACAGGTTATAATAATGATAACTCTACTAAACTAATGCTTTGGAAAACACCCATTTGGAAATCATACAAGACCTCTTAATAAGACGTATCACATAACAAAAATACATAAAATTTATTGTATATCTATCATCAACATCATCATCATTTCAGCCACAGGACGTCCACTGCTGAACATAGGCCTCCCCCAATGACTTCCATATCGCACGGTTGGTAGCGGCCTGCATCCATCGCCTTCCCGCTACCTTTATCAGGTCGTCGTCCACCTTGTGGGTGGACGTCCCACGGTACGTGGCCTCCATTCCAGAACCTTGCTGCCCCATCGGCCGTCAGTTCTGCGTACTATGTGCCCAGCCCACTGCCACTTCAGCTTGCTGATCCGTCGGGCTATGACAGCGACTTTAGTTCGTTTACGGATCTCCTCATTTCTGATTCGATCTCGTAAAGAAACACCGAGCATAGACCTCTCCATAGCACGCTGTGCAACTTTGAGCTTCTGTATAAGGCCTATAGTGAGGGGCCACGTTTCCGAGCCATAAGTCATCACAGGTAACACACATTGGTTGTAGACTTTCGTCTTCAGGCACTGGGGTATTTTGGACGAAAAGATGTTGCGTAGTTTCCCGAACGCTGCCCAGCCGAGTTGGATTCGACGATTGACCTCCTTCTCGAAATTGGACCTACCTAGCTGGATCGTTTGTGTATCTATATTATCGACAAATTCACACTCTTTCTTTATCTAACCACTAAATAAATCACAGACGGAATCCTTTTGAGAGCTTTTCTTCTAATGAAACGATACATTAGCTATCTTTACAAAAGTAGGAACTATTCTTCCCTAACGAATTGTCAAGGCCAATGACCATGCGATGGGCCAACCAAATCCAATTGTACAGCCATTGTGTACCATTAGATGAGTAAACTAAACAGACCGCAATCAGTGAGAGATGGCGGGACGTCGTGAGGCGAATGACGTCCGACCACAGGACATATGACGACCGCGATTGTTCGGTCGAAATTACGTATAGATAGACCATGGAAATAGGATGGGGAATTTTGTAAATACATACATATAAAGGTTTTTTATTCATTTTGTAAAGGCCAATGTATAACCCACTTAATTTTAAGCTGCATATCTCAAACAAGGTTGTATGTTAATTTAATAAAGATAAATAAATAAATAAAATATTTAATTATAAAATCATCTCGAACAGAGATTACATTTTTATAAAGCTTTCTAAAGAAAGATAGCTACTGAAATCATTAATACCGACATAAGCTATCAATCTTATTCGTCTACATTTATTAACATTCTTTTGACCTCTTCCAGAGCGGACTCTATGGCGATGTTAAAGAGGGTTCTTTCTCTTACACTATGGACCAAAATTTTGGTTTAAAAAATGTTTTTGACTGTTATTTAAATTTAAGACCACAAGTAACATACTTAACATTTTGTAGGTGTACACTATTTGTGTACGCGCACGTACACATCAAAGGCGATGAAATTAAGATTTTCTGTTCTAACCGTGACTGTACCAAAAGGAAGCCCAAAATAGGGTCACTGCAACACAAGACAAACTATGACGTATATCAAAAACAATTTGCCATATCTTGTACGGTGACACACAACGACTTGACGGCAAAAAGTGAGTTCATATTTAGTGACAGCGCGTCACTCCCACGGGCCGCTTATTGGCGCGCGCCGGAATACAAAGCAGACGACACATTTCCGCCATACCGGAGCTGATGTAGAATGACCACTCTTAGATAACCTTAGTCGGTCGTTTGGTAGTGGTTCAGAACGGATTACTATGACAGAGGTCCAGGGTTCGATTCCCGGCCGGGCAGAAATTGAAATGATGAATTTTGATTTCTGTGACGGGTACCCATTTGAGTACAGTGACCTCTAATGGGTTAAAAAAATAAGTAGTAACTATATCCATTAAGCTAGCACCCATAAGACTTTGGGGCTAGCTAGTGCTATGTGAATTTGTCCAAAGATTAATTTATTAATTTATTTATTTATAACCCTAGAACCAAATGATTACCGCAGCTGATGTAGAATGACCATGATTATTCTCTTGGTAAAAAATGAGCTTACTATTATCAATTTTTATTATGTTCCCGTGGTTGAGCTGTCGCCGGAAATGACACAACTAATGGATAGGACAGTGTTTCTGGGAGAAATAAATTTTGAATTTTAAAAATACCCAAAAATGGAGATAATGACTTCAGTTACATTGTTATTTCATGGACACACAATTTTTTAAAATAATATTATGAGGAATAACTGTCTTGACTCTACTGCAGCATATTCAGATATTTATTGTTGAATTTAAAGTTATGTAGCATAGGTTGGATTTAAAGCCATAAATACAAGATACACATGATGGCAAATGATGTCTAATAACAGGCTGATACGTCAAGACAGAGTGTATAGTTCACATAAGATTCAAAAATAGTTTCACTATCTCCGGGACTAATTCTTTTTGTAGGTTTTCAGTACAGTACAATTCCCCCAAGCTCAAAGGACTCAAAGCTAAATAATACTTCTAATAGCTGCCACTCTTACTACATTCCCGCTCCCTAATTCTCAGCAGCTTGGAAATACAAAGGCCATCGGAGTGCTATGGTCAATTAGGTTTCCTCCTAAGACGGTGCTTGGCAAAAAGCAAGTCATATTTAGTGGCGGCGCGTCACCCCCATGGGCCGGTTATTGTGGCGCGCGCGCCGGAATACAAAGCAGAGGCCATGAAAGTACCAGAATTTGTGGATATGGTAACCCAATTTGAAAGAATTTATTTTACTGAGCTGGTGCTTCCAGTCATACATTTTGAGAAGTTAAAACTATAAGGCTATTCTGTTTCTATGATTGATCATAAGTAAAAAGCTAAATTGCATCTTATTTATTTTATAGGTGCGATTGCGGTCAAATACCTGTCTTGTTCTGCATAAAAAAGCTGGGATATTTTTTGAATATTTATAAATAAAGGACCTACAGATTGAAATTTCAATTGGAGTTAAGGTAGCCAGTTCATCTGTGTTTAAAGATTTCAGTGGAAGTTTGCTTCCACCTTCATCTTGAACATCATTTTCCAACGGATGAGATGCAATCCAAATGCTTCCTCGTCGTTGGTTTAAATCATTTACTCAATGGGACTATGTTTTGGGGTGGTCAGTCACAGTTCGGTTACTATGCTATTCGATGGTGCTATTCGATTTCACATATTTAGTTTCGGGATGTCACCCCCATGGGCTGGTTATTGTGGCGAACGCGCCGGAATACAAAGCAGACTCGCACCGCGGAGTTTACCATGGACGTACATGAGTATGTATGGTAACCTAATTTCTTTTAGGAATGGGTAGGTACTCGATAACATTTTTAGGTATGGTAGTCTTATTTGGTTTAGAAAGGGTTTCTGATAAATAATTGAGTGTCTACTGTCTACAATTTAGTTTTTTGAGGTGGTGTTGTGGTGTGAAATTATGCGTATCGACAAAAAACAAATTTCTTGCTTGAAGATGGAATACCTACCTAATTGTAATAAAAACAAACAATTTCTTTTATCTTTAATTACTTTGAATATGTAAAGTGATTCTCAGAAAATACAAAATTAGTTTTCCTTCTTTCCATTAGTCCTGTCTCATCCACGACACCTAAATCGGTGGCTGCTCCTTTTTTCCTATTATTTTCATTAACAGAGTAGAGCGTGACCAAAATAAAGTGACCTCTCACTGAAAGCATCTTTGTAGATTTTTCGAGAGGACAGCAAAGGGATCAGGTTACCATGTTTTGATTAAAGCTCTAGTTGGATTATTTTTAGCGCATAGTTGTTATGGAACGTGTGCTTAGCAGTAGACGTCTTTCGGCTGAAACGAACGAACGAATGTTTTAACATTAATGAGTCTATTTTTGGAAACGTTGTCATTCAAAAGCAAAATTGTTTTTTTCGGGATCGAAGTCTCGTTTTTTCAGAACAAGAGTTGGCCAGTCCGACACCTTTACCGTTCAGCTACCGTCCCTTTGAAAGCCGTGTTGTCGCTGCAAGAATTTGTTATACTCGTTTTTAGTTCATGAATCTCTATTTTCCTTTCTGTATGCTCGAGTAATATTTCATGTATTCACAGATGTTACCAATAAGCAAATGTATTCAAATTAAATAAAAACATTGAATTCATATTTTCAGCTCCAAGGGGTTTCGGAGCGGTTGACCTCCCGATTTGAAGGGTCAATAGCTTCAATCACATAGAGCTGGGAGGGACGATGTCGGATCTGGTTCTGCTTGTATAAACAATCGTTTTATGCAGTGTTGTGTGAATGGGGAAAAAATAATAGTAATTTTATAAATTCTGACGGTTGGTTCACATGAAATTCGCCAACCAAAAGCTTCTTATTCCTTCTAATCTGTAATTCAATACTTGGAACTCTACTCTCTACAATGTAGACAGACGTCTGGCAAGGCTTAACTAGACAGGCCTTCTAGAGTTAGATTTCATTCGTTTTTGAACAATCTGGTTGCAAGTCGCGTTTCTGTTAAGATCAGCGCTATGCTATACTCAATTATTTATGAGAAGTAGTGACGGGAGTCCAATGAAATTAGAATACCTTTTTTCTTTGATATTCCTTCTCACATCTATTACAATTTCAGGACCATAACGTTAAGGGGAAGGTAAAATTGACAGCACAGTCACCAACAAAGCTCACAAAAGAAATTCGTAATTTTATGATAGGCTGGGCAGTTAAGCATTTGAGTCATGTCAGGAGCATAAAAGTAAATAGGTATTGTTGCTGTTCATTTGTCATTTATTTGCCACAGTCTAGTGTTTTCACAGATACTTATTCCTCGAATGCTACTAGGTAGTGTTGTCTCGAATATGCTTTGGTTACGAACTGAACAATCGATACTTTCGGTTCTGTATTCGCAGCCACGTGGCCCGGTCGAAGCAATCTGCTCGATTAGCATCACAATGCTGCACCGATGGCAACAAAGACACATTGTCTGCAACCTCAAGGCGAGCCACCCGCGTTTGCTGACGGTCAGATTACTGGGAATGGACAATGCTGATATTCTGGGAGACGTGTCGGGGATGATTTATCGGATTTTGCTTGGTTCAATTCGATAATTAATCAAAAACAACCCTAGAAGTATTTACAACATTTTCGTGATATTTTTTCAATTTGCTTTTCACACTTCATTACTAAAACCTTAGCCTATCCAGATGTCATTCTTTAGTCTCAAGTACTGCGAACCATTGACTGTACTCGTAATCATCATAAACATTTTTGGACTAAATATGGGATAAATAGGCTGCAGATCGCCGATTACAACATAGCTTCAAATAATTACGGATCCAGCTATCAATTACCGGAAAGTTTATCTCGTGTGGCCCTAAATTATCACAGTAATTTTTGCTCGAGTTCATTCATATAGTTGGTCGATGATAACTTTTACTGTTCGCTCGACGCGTGACTGTAATAAATGTAAGACGAAACGCATATAGAGGCAGTAGGGTCAATATGGCATAAGAACCAGATCCAGATTCAACTGGATTCAATCAACTACTGCTGGACAAGAATCGCTCACGGATTATCACAACGACCGGTCTTGCCGTGCTCACATACAGGTGCTTTCCATGACCTTCGCCACATCGTCGTTCCACCTAAAATGGAAGGCTTGCCTACACCATCTTTTCCGGTCCGTGGTCGCAACTATAGAACTTTTCTGCCTCAACGGGCAGTCTATGTGCATATCTATGAGCTATGTGCCTCGTCCACTACAACGCAAGTATGATAATGTTCCATTGTGGCAATCATTAGGAGAGGCATATGTTCAGCAGTGGACGTCCTATGGCTGAACTTCAAAAAGCACTGGGCCAAAATGTGTAAAATCTAAGATTCATGAGATAAAGATGTCTACTAGGGCTGAAAAATCGGTCACTAGTATCATAAATCGTCACTGGGACCAAAGTAGCATGCATAGTTTAGCAGCCGTCCTTTTATTGATCTAGTGCAGGTACGTGCAAAATATATGATGCTTCATAGACTTACTCGTAGGTTAAAAAAATAAAATAAATGTAAAAAAACGAGCTCAATTTTAATAGAAAATCAACTTTCATCGTTCAGAAATTATGCAGGTACTAGTTTAGTACCACTACTAACTAAAATCACAAACCATACTTTTTAGTTGTGAAACAAAAGCGGAAAATCGGATTGTAGGCTGAACATGTTCGCTACGCACCTATTCATATTTCATTTCGACAATCTTATAGATTTTAGCATACCCAATCAACACTGGAAACAAAGTAATAAGATAGATTTCAACTGATACCTAAATCAGAAACACGTTTTGTTAGTATGTAGCGATATGATGAAATATGATATGAAAAATGTACGTGGTCTACGTACAAAGTATAAACATTATACTAGGAAGCGATCTTTTCCTGTCAACAACTGCACAAACTAGGTCTCATTAGATACTTATTTGTGTACGGTTTTTATTATATGGATCTTCTGTATGTTCGTGTTTTGTGTGAGTAAAAGATGAGAGCACTAGAGGACGCTCACTAATGGTGACCTTTCATAACTTATAATAATCGCGACTTCTTTTGCGACATAAAACATAATGGCAAAAACCTCGAAATATTCTTAGAAACTCCTATTACTGTTTTGCGATGAGAGAATGTCTACTTTCTATGGCCAAAGTTGCGTTGGATGAACATTATTATTTGTGAGAACTACGTTTTAGTCGCGTAATTTCTTTTAGTCTGGCCATTTCTTATACAAAGGTCGCTTTAAGGACTAATTACGGTTTTACAAGTACCGAAGTACTTTGAAAAGTCATGACTGACAAAACTACTTAGGTACTTGACTCTTTGCAATAAAGGTTGTGAAAGGGGTTAGGACTCTAATTCTTAATCACCCTTTGCCCTTCTATTCCATTTTGTAATATTTATTACAAATCATTTTTAATTTGAGCTATAAATAAGTGAATAAATTAATATCGTCAATATTACGAAACGTGATTTTACTAACAAACGAGTCATTGTCTATATTCTGTCATGTTTCCCTCGATAACGTATGCAAATTGCTAATACATATTGGCATTTTGTACCGGCTCGCCACAGCGCTCAGTTATTTATGCTTTGGCCAAATCGATGTAAAATAACTTTTAATTTTGAACGACGAAAAGTCCCCTAGTTAGCTTTATTTTTCTTTTTTAAAATGCTTTGCTTTTTTCTCATTTTTTAATACGGCTATTGACAACCAGCCATCTCATTGTATAGTTACAAAAGATCTTCTTTTCCACTACAGTTTGTCATGTAATCAAACAAGGATGACTAAGAAGATTAAGGCTGAGTTTCACTACCTAACTTTAACCGTAACTTTAACGATAACCTGTGTTTGTGTATGGAGTTTGACAGATTTTTGACCTTTTGTCAAAGTTAAAGTAAGATGATGCAACCCAGCCTTAACCGCTTGAGTCCCAGACGGCATTCATTAATGTCATAACAATTGATTATCTATTGTGTCTAGATTCGCGGGCCTTGAAGGATTAAAAGAGCACGGGTGACCGTCGTTTGTTTTTTAATGGTAAACTCGCTCAGCGTATCAACAAAAGCTGCATAATTATCTCACAGGCTTTAGAGCTTCCAAACGTTCATGTCTTACGTCACGTTTGAAATAAATAATCTGAGTAAAGGTTCAATTGTTTGCAAAAGAATGAAACCCTAAAACACCTTTTGAAGGTTTGTTTTACTACCTAATCATTGCTTACCTTAAATCGAGCCTCAATCCTATCCCAACTTCCAAAATCGCTCAAAAATCATTAAGAAAACGTTGTTCCTCTTATTATTCCCATTAGACGCATAAAACTGCCGTTAATACAGCCCTTGACCAAAATAAAACCAATTATGCTTTCTATAAATCACCAGGAGCGTCCGTTGGTCAGCCTTCGTAGTTAAGCCATCGGGAAATCCGCCTAAGGAACACTCAACCTTATCACCAATGAATATATCTTAAAATCCTTCGCGTCGATTCTTTTGTTTTTTTTAGAAGATCTTATAATACCCGCAGTGACTTGTAACGTTAGGTTTTCGTGGTGTCCCCGCTATTGGTTTTCGCTTCCTGCCAGATGTCTAATTTTTCTTCCATTCATTTACTACAGGGAAATGGAGACGAAAATAATTTGCCATTGTCCTCGTATTAAGGATAAAAGAGGGCCAATTCAGCAATGCACTGAATTGTTTGTATTGTGAATGACAAAAGAGCATCGCATTTGTCAATTCATTCTATATTTGAATACGCGTTTCAGGATCGGGTGTGCTTACACAGAATAAAAAAAGTTTCATTACATATTTTGGACGATGTTTTTTTAGGGCAGTTCGAATGAAATGATTTTAAGTCCGATTGGATAAGGATATTTTTGATTACATTTTTTACGGCAGATGTTCTATAAAAATCTAAAACTAAAAAAATTGGTGTGACCAATGTTAAAATGATTGCAGACTCGATTTTAAATGGCGGTTTTAAATAATAAATTTTATGAAAATGATTGTGACTCACGCGACTTATGGAAAAGAGAATTACTGAAGCGGATATTTTGTGACAATCAAAGCGTTCCACTAACAATTTGCGTGAGATTTGTGCTGACATATTCCTGACTATCAGCAACAAACCAAATAACGTTTAGCGATTTAATCGTGTTAATGGATATTCTAATGCAGTAAATTTGAATGCATGGTTAGGCTTAACAACTGGACGATCAGATAACGTTACGTCTATTAATGGCGTACAACACTATTCTGTTCATTTGATAGAAACATCAAAGGCGGAGATCTTGTGATATCCGATAAATTGGGAGAGAGTATACAGTCGGTAAGAATGTAAAGCAAAATCAGTTACCCAGAAAGTAACTAATACCTATGAAGAGTTTTCAAGTTAAGACAAAAATAGATCCTCATTATTTTGTGATATAATTTATTTTGTCTACCTGCTAGTTGCATGTATTCTTTTTCTTCTCGTTTTGTCTTCGGGTCGATGACGAATCAAATACTTACATTTTTGTTGTTCTAGCTCTATATTTCGGCCGTTTGGTGTAGTGGTTCAGAACGGACTACTATGCCGAGAGGTCCCGGGTTCGATTCCCGGCCGGGCAGAAATTGAAATGATGAATTTTAATTTCTGTGACGGGTCTGGGTGTTTTCTATGTATAATATGTATGTATTTACAAAAAAAAGTATTTAAGTATGTTTATCCCGTCGTCTACTACCCATATTACAAGCTTTGCTTAGTTTGGGACTAGAGGCGCAATGTAAAATATCCAAGGATATTTATTTATTTATATTTGGTGACCAAGATACTTCCACAAAATTCCTCTTTCACTTCAGTGATTATTGTTTAATTTTGTGCGTTAAATTATAAAACTCTACCCTTTATTATAATAAAAGTTACACCCTAGTTGAACTCTGTCTTAAATTGTCATTAGTATGGAAATGACATTTTAATGAAAGGTTCATCTTAGGTGTAACTTTTTACTAATAAGGGGGTAAGGGATATCCTGTTGTACACTGGGTATAAAACGATCTGTCTCTTCGAATATCTGTTCTTATTTTCTAATTGCTCGTACCTTCATCCAACAGTGTGTAGTGCTTCCTCAGGATTACCAAACAGTGATTGGTGACTGGGACAAACACTGTCCGTTGTTAGGTTAACTTGGGACGAACTTGAACATGGTTTGGCACAGCTGAAAGTGCTTTGAGGTGAACAATCCATGCCCTTTGCCATAGTTAGTTTATCGGGGGAATTTTTCCACACTAATCCTGGGTTGTCACTTTAACTGCAACAAACGTCAAAACTTCATACATAAATACCGGTTTAATGTAAACTAATTCTTTCGGTTAAAGTAAAGGGGGTTTATCTGAGGATTAGCCTTCTGATTACGCCATTATTGTGCGTGTTATCTTCCTACTCCAAGATTCCTCGAAAAGCATTGTCTAAGCTTCCGGTAATTAAGCTGGTGATTGCAGTATGAGCTGTGGCGTCTTTTTATCATATAAATCAGACACAATCCTAAATTAAACTATTGATTTGAATTTCATTCCATTGTTTACTATTTGCGTAGTTTATTTATTTATTTATTTATTTATTAATAGGTACAGTTACAGTACATAGAATACTACTTATTTAGTAAAAAAATACAGCTACAAATCACTTACAAATCTATGGACCAATTACAACTGCACACAACTATGCCTAATAACTTAAGTGCTTAGATAAAACAACAAAAACTAATGTTAGCTACAACAACAACTAATCCACCAATCTAATCAGCATTTCTTAATTTATTTTTAAAAACCCGAAATGTATGCTGGAATATGTCCTTGTCAACGTCAAGACTATTGTAGGCCCTGCACATTCTGTAAATAGGGTGATTTACTGAGACATTATTTGTAGCGAGTGGTACATGAAACAGCTGAGGTCGACGCACTGAACGTTTCGGAACCCTAAACAGTATCTTTTGAAGCAGTGAAGAGTCGAGTGCACCATTCACTACTTTATGCAAGTTTAATAATAATTAAATTGTACACAAAGTGGTTTCATAAACAATTATAAAATAAGCCGTTATCAAAGCTTGCACACAATAAACATCGCTGAACTCGATCTATTAATAAAATAGCAAATTATTCCAACAAACAATCATCCAGCTTCAAACTAAATAGAGTAGTAATATGGTGGCTCGATAACTAAAGAACATACTTTTTATTCATCATTTTATGTATATTATATGAATTGATATGACTTTGGATCGGCCTCGAGTGTTGAGCACAAACACATCGCGCTCATCATTCGTCAAATGAACTTTATTTTGTCCCCAATTGGACTCGAATCCTTATCAGCACCTGGCACTCTACTCCGGTATGTGAAGTAATCAATAATGTATTCCTTCATATTACCCTTATTATTACGATTAGTGCTGGAAATGAACAGTCATAACTGTTTACTACTGAACTAAGTACTGTTAAAACTTAGACGAGATTTTTCATAAACTGCATAATATTTACATAAAACCAAATATTATGTATCTTTTGTAAATCTAGACTGATTTCTCATCTTCATCTCTAAGTCAGAGTAATCCAATCGCCAACCTTATTAGCAACGTGTCACACATTGGTTTGCGCAATAATTGTCTTATATTGAACTGCCAAATGCAGTAATTAGAATCTGTAATTCCGAGAGAATATTACGTGATTGTTCTACATGGAATATTGACTATGATGATTATCTTGACGTTAGATTGCTGATAGCTTTGTCAAATAACTATAGTTTCGATATTGATTTTTCATGGAAAACTAAATTATGTAGCGTCCATCAGTGTGTGTCAAGCATTATGTTCCTTCGTTCGTTCGTTTCAGCCGAAAGACGTCTACTGCTGGACAAAGGTCTCCCCCAAGCATTATGTATGTAAAAAATAATGTAATACATTATTTAATGCTGTTCTACTACGAATAGCTGCTATTGTTTGACAAAAAAGTCTATGTGCTGTAGTCTGTTTCTGGTGTTTCTAAAAGTTTACTGAGATAATGTTAAATTAAGCGATACATAGATCATGGCTAGGCACTGTAAATGAAATTGGTGGAATACTTCTTTTTTAATGCCAAATTAAAAGATATTGACATCAATATGATAGTTCAGTCTCTGATTCAGTCGGTATCATGATTTAATGACTGGGTTTTTTGGCCCAAAATTAATATTTGCATGCTTCGTGTAAGCAAAACATGACTGAACATTTTTCTGTGTAACATCTGTACATACCGTGTTCTAAGCAAATACTGTATTGTTATTCTTATGCATCTTCTTATTTTTAATGCCTACAATATTATTCTTAAACTATTTACAAGTGCTAAACTCCTTTCGAGTGGAATATCTGCAACGTTTAGCGGGCAACCACTCAAGTGTCCGTTGTGTCGCAGTGATTGGTATACCATGCCATGGCACGCCATGCTGGTAGATTAACCCGTGACAAACGCCGGGCTAAGACGCGTTGGAAGAGATTAATGTGTTGCCCGACGGACAGCCGACTTTGGTCTATGTAGGCTCAGGCATTAATAGGTTAGTGTCGCAGGAAACTGTTACTGCTAGACGTAATGGCTGTTTTCAAACTCGTTTGCTCGTAAAGGCTTGTAATAGGACTTGAGAAGCTGTTCATAATAAAACATGTGTCACAATGACGTGGGGATTTTAACTAAAATAACTTCAAACACAAATGCGCATGTCAAAATACAACGTTCTATTAGTCTCAAAAGGTACCTAAATCTTTGCTTCCTCCTTTGAGAAAGACAATGTTACAAAAAAATCTGTGATTCTTTAAGGTTCGGTCAAACCAATGCGTGCAGCCTGCGTGCGCGATGGCGATGGCGATTAGTAGAAATTAGTAGGATCGCCATCGCCATCGCACGCGTTGGTTTGGCCGAACCTTTAAGTCTATGAAAACTGTACGCATCCCACTGTAGCCACCGTAGAAGACGTAGCGTCTATTAGCCGCTACGAACTCATGTATAGCAATGAGAACTTTAGACGCTACAGGTTTCGTAGTCCCTGTAGTCGCAGTAGACTCCGTAGCAGCCGTAGACGTTGTAGCGTCTATTAGTCGCTACGAACTCATTTATAGCAATGAGAACTTTAGACGCTACAGATTTCGTAGTTACTGTAGACGCTGTAGACTTCGTAGCCACCGTAGACGCTGTAGCGCCTATTAGCCGCTACAAACACATTTGTAGCAATGAGAACTTTAGACGCTACAGGTTTTGTAGTCACTGTAGACGCTGTAGACTCCGTAGCCACCGTAGACGCTGTAGCGCCTATTAGCCGCTACAAACACATTTGTAGCAATGAGAACTTTAGACGCTACAGATTTCGTAGTTACTGTCGACGCTGTAGTCACCGTAGACGCTGTACCATCTGTAGTAACTCCGTAGCTACAAAGACGTTGTAGTATAGACGAAGGGATAAATAAAAAAAACCTGTTTTAAATCTATTTTAAATCTATCACGTTTTGTTTACGAGCCAAGCGATCAATCCCTCAAACAAAGGTGTATATCGCAGACCATTTTCACTTTACCCATGACAAAAACCAATTTGTGGGAAACAAGCAAATCGCTAGGATTTGATAAAGGTTGAAAGAATCGCTCAATTTATCAGCTAATTGGCGTGAATCCTACGTTTGGAACGTTCCCGTTCTATTGCGTTTGTGGACTACAACAAATGGCTGCGGTTTGAAAAGCCTTTGACTGTATATTGGTTTATTGACGTTCCATCTGGGAGGTATTTGCGAATGGATTTTGGGTTATTTAGAGGTGATATTATTGCGCAACGTTATTGTTTTTCTGTTTGATTTTTTCGTTAGTAGTATTAGTAGTTTTAATGGACGATATGGACGTCGTGGGTTCCAATCTTGTTGAGGATATGTTTAACTTTTAAATCTCTGATATCATTTCACCTCAGCATTAATATTTACACGGTGTCATAATGGAAGTTTCTAGTATTTTTTGTTTTATTATCTTAAGTTAGTACCTACTTCATTAAAATGTTATCCTAATCAGTACTCAAATTATTGAATTTATATATACGTGTATAATTTTATGATTGATTGAACAATACAGCTCTTGCTCATAGCAGGATCATTGACGAGTAATAAATACTATTTAACTAAAATTCAAATTTAATAAATTTACTTTCTTCAAAGAATCATTTAATAGAAACAAAGTCAAGTTGTATTGAAATAAATCTGAATTGGCTGGCATTTATTACCATTTTTCTATGAAAACGAATATTTTTACATCGACTTACGGTTCGGCGATTCCTTCATAAAATGATATTTTCAAACGTCAAAGGAAAAACGGTAGAATTGATAAAGAGTGATTTCATTGCGGGTTCCTTTTTAATTTGTATTTCAATCGGTATCCTTCCGTTTGGCCAAATCACTTTTCGCCAAATTTCACTTCGCAAACAACTTATCGCCAAAGTTTCATTTCCCAAATGAACTTTTAGCAACTGTACTTTTGGCAACTAATTCATTTGGTCAAATTATCATTTGGCAAAATTTTACTTGGCAAATGTTTATATAGCAAATGTTTTATTTTGCCAAATATTATATCCCAAATAATTTGTTTGGTCAAATTGACACTTCATATACTTACGAGTACCCACCGTTACCCACAAATCAAAGCATAAGGCACATGATCATGGTTTTCACAAGAATTTTATGTAAAAAAAAGAGATTGCAGAAAATAGTATGGTTGCAAAAAGTAGGTATTGTAGAAAATAGTAGGTTAGGTTAGGTTAGAACAGTGACCCTTAATGCGCGAAGGCGAGCGAAGCGTGCCGCGGCAGCGCTGCAGCGGCCGCCGAGCGCTAGAATCACCTCTATTGTTAATGAATCATTTGTAAAGGACA
>NW_021133669.1:0-1719 GCF_004193835.3 Ostrinia furnacalis | reverse complement strand
GTTCATTTTGGCCACTCAGAGGATTTTTATTATGGGAAGGGACGTTCACAATAAAACTTAGGTACTAACTTACGCTAGTTACAGTTACTCACATTTTTGACCCTTTGGTACCGGCAGGCGTGCCACTCGAGAGTTGGTGGAGTTGCGAGCCGGGCACGCGGCCCTCCAAGGCGGTTAGGGATGCCTGCTCAAGGAGGGCCTGGGGGGACAGACAACAAATAGACTGGGAGTGCTGGGGGAAGAAGTGAGAAAGTTTCCCCCAGCACTAGCCTTTACAGTATAAACATAGGCCGCCCAGTACAGGTGTTACAAGCAGAGGATCTTAAACTAACTTACTAACTAACTTACAACTAATTTCCAACATAAAAATGGTTGACACAAATTTCGACTTGTTACAGATTAATTATACTGGTTTCTTTGGCTATATACATGGTTACCAGGTCATTAATCACTACTAGTTGACACAGTTACTGATCTACACACACACGCGTTACATATATTTACAGAAAGAAGACAATTAGTGCAATGTAGACTGTTGGTTTAGGTTTTACAATAAAAAAGAAAAAAAAGAGTTAAATTTTTAAGTTAAACAAGGGCAAGTTAGTGATGAGAGAAAGCGCTAGGTTTAATTTCAATTACACTGTAGACAATCGTATATTGGTTAATTAATCAACACATAAAGTTACAACACAACACATAACATTAAACAAAAAAAATGGTCAATTAGTGCAATATGGACTGATGGTTTCATAATAGAAAAGAGTTAAATTTTTTTTTAAACGACACGGGCAATTTAGATAAAGGAAAAATGCTAAGTTTTGCTCACATTGTACTGTAATCAATTAATTGCTGGGACTTAATTATTTGAATGTTAAACTTTTAAGGCAGTCCGGACCCGCGAGTCATCCCCAAGGGCCACCAGCCTCACCCTGTGGGCCGGGACCGTGCACAGATCCTAATAGGCCACTGAGGCTGGGGCTAGCCCAGTGAAGGGCCACTCCTATTAAATTTACCAGCCCCTTGAGCCCCTCAGATCGCCTGTCCCACCAGCGCCCGCGGTGGGCGGACAAACCCCGAGTCCGGCCCGCGGGTCCAAGACAGTTAGATACATATGCAAGATTATCATAAAAGGCGGACTGATGTCTTAAATTAATTGATTAATTGATTAAAGAGGCTACAATGTTGTGAGAGCAATCGGGGCCGGCCCGAGGGCCGCCGCCCCCCTCAGACGCCAAGACAGACCTTACTAGGCTGCCGGGACCAGATACCTTCCCAGTCCCGGGGACCGTTCCGGTCGTTTGTCTTATAGCGAAATCGGAGGATCGCAGAATCGACGAGCCGCGGGCCAGCCCCGAGGGCCACACAGAGTATGATACACAGTGACGATTAAAATACTAAAGCAATGTTTGTAAAAAAAAGAATCATCAACACATAATGAATTAATCCCGTGATCGGCACCGCTCTGCCAGGCCCAAACACCCACACCAGTCAAGAAGCCGAAGGCCGGGCGCGGGGACAGCAAGCCAGGTCCAAGGACCGAGGCCGACCGCCCCCGCGCCCGACCCCCGGCCCCCAACCCAGCGTAAGTCAGCCCGTCAGAGCGGCGCCCATCCCAGGTACAGTTATGAACGCTCTACACTATATAAGAAACAAGACAAACATGTAAAATAAAAGAAGGAAAGTTAATCTATAAAATAAAAAAAAAAGGCAGTCACACGG
>NW_021133668.1:0-615 GCF_004193835.3 Ostrinia furnacalis | reverse complement strand
GAGACAAAGACCGACTCCAAACGACAATAAATCCTCCTCAGTATCACTGTTGGCCGGCCGCCTCATCATACCGTCCCTGAGAAGGCTCTCCGATCACAAGCTCACCTGCATACAATGAAACGTATGCCCCCGAAGGGGTCAGCAATGGAATTGCTGGTACAAGTATTTTATACATATCAAGTATTCACAAGTTATGTCAAGTAATTCCCATGATCTCATAACCATAATCCCATATCACCTTAGTATTCTCATACAAAGCATAGACAACAAGTATCGACATAGAAGTGCAGCACAAGCCCACTCTGTCATACTTGTGAGTATCGACAAAGAGATGCGGTAAGTCCCACTCTGTCATACCCCGGGGTATCGACATCGAAGTGCGGATACCCATTATGTCATACTCTACAATTCCACAAATCACACTTTAATTAAGTATCAACATAGAAGTGCGAAACCTCCCACTCTGTCATATCCCGTAGATATCGACATCGAAGTGCGGAGTTTCCACTCTGTTATACTTCACAACACACAAACATAACACTATGCATATTCCGACAACTAATCCACACATCTCTATATCGCACGGAATCACTTACGTTAACCATAACATAGAAC
>NW_021133663.1:0-1446 GCF_004193835.3 Ostrinia furnacalis | reverse complement strand
TCTTAGCCTTTAATTTTACTGTTTAGTACCTCAAAAATGAAAAATGAAAACCTCATTTTCGCCATTTTCTCTGCTACCCGGCCTTAATAGGTAACTTGTTATGTCTCTATATTCCTTTTTGATGGTCACATACGTTTGTCTTATATTTTTTGCGAATGTGAAATAATGCGAATGTCCAAAAATATGCGTACTTAATATTTGCGAATGCGAATGCAAAATATATTCATAAGTAAGTAACCTAGTTTACATTAATGTAGTAGAATAGCTTTTGAGACATTGCATTGTAGACATCCACTTAAATACCTACGGCACAGTTACGTCTTTGACTATGTTAAGCTTGGTGTTAAGAATTCTAAAATTAAACAGGGTGAAATTTTGCAGTGTTGTCATTTTTTTTTATAAGCAGAACAATATGACAATATTATAATTTTATCATTTATAAATCGATTAGTAAATACATATCACTAAAACAAACATGCACTTAGTTGTCACCAACCACCAATAGAACAACGCTCAAAGTCGATTCTTGAGCAAACCTAGAGCGCATGCGTAAACGCAGAAGTCGGGAGGAAATGTATGGAGTGCGCAGGCGCAGCGTTTGGACTGCTCTTAAGTCATAGATT
This sequence comes from Ostrinia furnacalis, assembly GCF_004193835.3. Taxonomy (NCBI): domain Eukaryota; kingdom Metazoa; phylum Arthropoda; class Insecta; order Lepidoptera; family Crambidae; genus Ostrinia; species Ostrinia furnacalis. The sequence continues at coordinate 823 of NW_021133663.1, read as the reverse complement.
ATGTCCTGTGATTGGTCCAGTAGGCTTAAGATGCGCGCCGCGATAAGCGGTTATCACGCCATTTTATCGATTTCACCCATACATTTTGACGTCGATAAAAGTTATCACACAACATAGGATGGACACTAGTCTATTTTGGGGTGTGCACGGATCTGGGGCCCTCACTTATATGCCTATGTCGACTGCTGAATGTCGCCCCCCCCCATCAAAAATTAGTCTAAATGTAAAAATTAAATTAATCAAGTGCCTCAATCTCTGCTTGAAATTGAAATGGGTTTTAAGCTTCTGCAAATACCTTGATGCTGCTCCCAGCTGGTTTTGATTAAAGGTTTATAAAGTATAAAGTAACCCCCCTAGCGTCTGCTCGCCTGGAGGGCTGCTTTACACTGACGCGAAACCCAGTCGCCGTATCCGCCGTTTGCCGCAGATGCCGTATAAATTGCAAAACTTTAATTCAAACTCGTACTTCAAGTATTTCAAAGCAAAAGCTTGCGTAAACAAGAAAAAAGTTTGCAGTTGCCCATTGAAATTATGAAATTGAAATAAACGAAGGTTAATTTTAGATTTTTTTAATCTTGATGAAACGTACCTACCTTATACGAGCATAGAGGTATTATCTCGAAGGATACTTACCTATAATAATAATTCCAGAGCCTATCCTCTCACTTATATAATGGTATAAATAAAATAATAGAAATATACCCATTGACCTATCGGGAATGCAAAATTAAACTTATTAACTGGCTAAAAACCTTAGACTATGATGAAACTGAAAAATTGCTGAAATACTCTACTTGATACAATACTCGTGTACACACACACA
>NW_021133662.1:0-1534 GCF_004193835.3 Ostrinia furnacalis | reverse complement strand
TATATTTAAATGGCTAAGTAGGAAAAGGTCTTATTATTCTCAATAACATCACCACTGTGTACATACCCTATTTAAAACAAATAAAGATATTTGTATTTATATTTGTATTTGTAATAAATTAAATAAAATAAAAGGGAGGTAGCTACAATCATTACACCTACACAATGTACATTCACATTCTATTTGCCGATTATTATTTATCAAAATCATTATTATTATCAACGTCAAGTCAATTAATATTTAATTTTACAAACAATACCAAACCTCCAACCCATAGTAATATTGATTTTGATTATATTGCGCGTACGCATGAGTCACAGATGTTAATGTTGATTAACAAACTCGTTACTTACCAAAAGTCACTTGTTATTATTAAGTATTTTAGTCTTCTTGAAACTAAATCATCTAAGATAATTTGAGCCAAACTAACGCAGACAGAATATGTCTGCCTGCCAGTGAAGGGTACCTATTTAAACTGTAATTTGCAATGCCACTGAGACTCGTTTTGATCATTATTCCTTATCGAACTAAATAAATTATATTATTACTGAAATGAAACACTCTTGTATTTCAGCACCACTGATTTACACAATTCCGACATTATGACGTCATCTTAATAGTACCTCTTGCTTTGAACGCTCAAATCGAACTGACTGTCCAGCGGTATGTCAGCGATAAGGTAACTTCCCCTTCCATCAGTGAAAGTCGACCGGTTCAAAACGACTTATCGACGGCATGCTCCGGAACTAGACAAATGCAATACTTATTTCATAATTAGCTGTTTTCTAAATTTTTAAAATACTAAAATCCCAACTAATATTATAAATGCGAAAGTAACTCTGGCTGTCTGTCTGTCTGTCTGTCTGTCTGTCTGTTACACTTTCCCGCTCGCTCCTCGCAACCGATTTTGATGAAATTTGGCATAGAGATAGTTTGAGTCCCGGGAAAGAACATAGGATAGTTTTTATCCCGGTTTTTGAAACAGGGACGCGCGCGATAAAGTTTTTCTGTGACAGACAAAATTCCACGCGGGCGAAGCCGCGGGCGGAAAGCTAGTATATACAATAAAAATCTAAAATAATTAAATTAAATAATAAATATGAAATAATTGGATTTAATACAAAATAAATTCTAAAATCATTCTAATGTCTGCAAAATGCCTAGGAAGTAATCAAATAAAGTATTTTAATTTAATAATAAGTTTTTGGGTTCTTCTAAAATACAATACAAATACTAAAATTGTTGCAATAACTATTTAAAAGTAACCAATCCATCCGGCACCAGGCCATCCGGCACCGTGATGCCTCCCGGCATTCACGTCTAATAAGGATTTATTCTAAAATCATTAATATTACTTTTCAAACAATATTACAATGTGAAGCATATATAGTAGAATGATAAACAATTCTATGACAACTTGTTAACAAGTGTTTTAACATTAATAATGCATTTTAGAAACTATATTCTTCATATTAAACCAGTAACAAATGTTAAGAAAGGGAGAAAAATCTTGTAGGTAGGCACTTATACACAC
>NW_021133661.1:0-1254 GCF_004193835.3 Ostrinia furnacalis | reverse complement strand
GTTTTGGGTCATTCAAAAATAGTTTCAAAAAATATAAATGGGTGATGAATAAAGCACATTGCGAGCTATTATTTAATAATTTTGGAATAAAATATTAACAAATATTTCATGTGAAATGTGGCGCGGACTAAGAGTTGACATATTTTTGTGGAATGACCCATACAAGGGTGGTCTTCACTATTGATTGACCCTGTCTTTGTCGGTTCTTCAACAGCTAAAGTATGGTCAAGCTGTAGATCCTAGCTACACAGGAGTTGCAGCGGTGTGAAAGAGAGGTGGTAATAGTCCCGAGCCACCCCGAGCTAAAGTATGGCCAGTATTGGCCAGCGCCACTGAGCAAAATTATCACTTCGTTATAGCCTGGTCTCTAAGCACGTAGAATTTTGTCCAATAACCCAAGCTACCCATCCTTATCGCTCGCGCGTAATTATATTGCTGTCGCGACTGTGCGATGGGCGCCCGCAGTGAGTGTGCGAGCGCAACAGCTTACAGCAACATAATAATTATAGTAATAGTAGTAGAGTAGGTATAGTAGTTCTTTCAGTATAAACTTCAGCACCGTGCTTCAGCCCGTGGCGGCAAAATGTGACAGTTGTAATAAATTTCGAAAGATATTTTTTTTTTCTTGTGTGGAGTTAATTCGCTCCGTAAAGGGATTTTATTTTTGGAGCTATTAAAGTGTGTTCTGTCTTATCCATTACTAGCTGACCCGGCGAACTTTGTTCCGCCTTAATGGCAATAAATAAGCAGACTTTTTTTTTATTTCGAACGGGATAAAAAGTATCCTATGTCCTTCTCCTGGCTCTAAACTACCTCCCTGACAATTTTCAGCTAAATCGGTTCAGCCGTTCTTGAGTTATAAGCGAAGTAACTAACACGACTTTCTTTTATATATATAGATTAATTTAATTTTAATTTAAAACATAAAAATTGAAATATTTTCATAAAATCGAATAAAAATGATTGGCTGAATCATTTCAAGCCAAACTGATTTTTTAAAAAACAAACTGTCAAATGAGTTCAGTGTGACCAACTTAAAACTATTCCCACTAAAATGGTTTTTGTACTCCGTTCAAACTACCCATCGTCGTGTATTTATTACATAAAAACGTTTTTTTGTGTTATTATAACCACTAACTTTAAAGGCATAACACAATTTTTGTGTATTAATTTAAAAATTAAAATTTAATAATAATGACATTCGGATTTAAAGTCTAATTTTTTAGAAATCAGCAGAAATGTCATCAAATATGG
>NW_021133660.1:0-925 GCF_004193835.3 Ostrinia furnacalis | reverse complement strand
TTCTGGAAACCGGACACTCCATTTTAGGGCAAATTTCGCCCGTTTTTGAACTTTCGGATTTTTTCAAGGCGAGATGTAAAACCTGGCGGTCTTCTAAATATGCTCTCCATCAAGTCAAGAGTCCTATAAATACGTGTGATTTTTTTCAAGTCCGTACTTCAATTTTAAAGGTACTTTTTTCGCCCCAGTAGGTCGATCGGTCGTCCCCGTAGAAATGCCCATAACTTTTCACTGAAGAATAAGCTTGTCATTTTGACATATTTCCCATACTAAGGCTGAGTTGCACCACCTAACTTTATAGCTAAGCTAAGCCTAAAACTGTCAATATGCCAAACTTATTCTTCAGATAATACAGTGGGAGTCACGTTAAAGTGTACATATGAAAATAGATAAAACTAGACCTGTTTTTATCGACAAAAAAGAGGTCAAAAATTTTTTGAGATTTTTTTTTAATTTTTTATTGAATTTTTTTTCTTCCAATTACTTATTGTAAAGAAAACGTAATAACTTTTAAACTAAGCGGTATATCCGAATAAAATAAAAACAGTAATAATGCTCAATAACAGGCGATACTAAAAAAATACATAAATTACACAAAAAAGGCCAAAAAATAATAAAAAATTATACTTTTTGAAAAAAATCTGCTTAAAAATTGGTGTTTTTTTGGTTATTTGATAAATTTCTCCAAAAAATGCCCCTATAACCGGTAGTTTTTATTACTTTGTATTGTTTTCTATCGTATTATCTTTGTAAAACCAAAAATTGCATGTCTCTATCCCTAACACAACATTTGCTATGATCGTTTGAACAAAGGCCTGCCACAACATTATTCTCCGCTACAGGTAGAGACAATTTTAATTTTAACTAAAATGCTTATTTTACTTCGAAATCTTTTGTTTTTATTTGAAATCTAACTTGTCTTTAT
>NW_021133659.1:0-726 GCF_004193835.3 Ostrinia furnacalis | reverse complement strand
AATCTACTTTGCCAGTCTTTTGCTTTCATTTATTGTTAGTCAAACATAACTACGCTATTATAACTTCAAAATATGATTTACTCAAAAAAATTTCAAAATCCTTTGGTAAAGTTCCATACAACTTGATGTGGTACAATTTAGCAGACTAGGTGATAGTGCTTTTAAAAAATCGGTAAAAAATATAACTCATAAATACCGAAAAATGTTTCAAATAATTGTAATCCACACTAATTTACGCTTCTAAATAATATATTAGAAACACCCTGTGATTAAATTTAACAAAATTACAAACTAAACATGTACAGCCTTACTTATAAACGTTTATTAAAATTAAGACACAGTTTAACGGTCTATTAAATAATATCTTAACTTAAAAACGATAATTAGTGTTAACCAACGTCTTAGTGACTGCTTAAATAACTGTCAAGTTAAACAGCGTCGGACCCTTGTTTAAAGCCCTAATTACCAAAATGGCGGATCTAAAAGTTAACAGCTGATGCGTGACGTGCCATGCAACGCGCTTTGTTGCTGCGCTGCGCGAAGATACACAAAACAATTAGCATGAAACACATGGCAAAGGTTGGCGCAAACATAATACAAAGTATAACAATAGATAGACATTACAACGGTTGGTGTTTCTTAATACCTACACAGTTAAAATAATTCAATGGACTAATAATACACCACATGTTACGTCGGCGAAACACTAAAAAGACATTCCGACAA
>NW_021133657.1:0-593 GCF_004193835.3 Ostrinia furnacalis | reverse complement strand
TTTTTTTTTTTTTTTTTTTAAAGATTATTAGTAATTTGTTATTACACAAATTACTAATACTCCCGTTAGCCCCTCGTACTAAGCTAAATATGCTTGTGTCACGAGTGAGCTCACCACAATAGTCGAGCGGCGGCGGGGACCGAACCCGCGTTCCCCGGATCACGAGTCGGCCAGTCCGACCCCTTCACCGTTCGGCTATCGTGGCTTCTAAATTGATAGTAGATGTTTAAATTTTAGTTCCATTTATCCACAACCTCTTAAAAACTTGACTCTTTTGTTTTTTTTTTAAACTAAGTACTACGGCGATAACTGTGGTTTTGGGATTTTGTTGTCTTCTTTGTTGTCTGTTTTCCCTTGGTCAAATATTTCTTAAATCTATTTTTTTTTTGTCTTGGGCTAAATAAATCTTCTCTCTTCGAATATTTGATTTGTTTGCACTTTTGACTATTCCGTCGATATATGTGGTTCTGGGTTTTTGTCGTCTTTTTCGCTGTCTTTTGACATTATTTTTCAATATCTAATGTTTCTTGTGCTGCTTTTCTTATTTCTTCTTGTGGTGGGTTAATTTAGTCTTCTCTCTTTCGTTTCTTGGA
>NW_021133656.1:0-609 GCF_004193835.3 Ostrinia furnacalis | reverse complement strand
GATTATCTGCTAGGAGCCACCGAACTAAGCTGGTTTAAACCAACCGCGCTGTTAATTAATACCGCGCGGGGCAGTCTGGTTGACCCTATCGCGTTACTCGAAGCACTGCAACGTGGCCGGCTGGCAGGCGCGGCCTTGGATGTATTAGTGCAGGAACCGCCTGCCGCTGACGATTTATTGTGTAATAGCCGGTTACCGAATCTGCTATTAAGCCCACATGTTGCCTGGGCTACCCAACACTCTGTCAGGCTATTAATTGAACAACTGTCTGAAAACATACAGCAGTTCCTGCGCGGCTCACCAGTCCGGGCTTGTAATCCGGCTATTCATCTACAGGAAAGCTCATGTTCCGCCAGTTAACCCAAGCTTTATTCGGCGTAACCTTGCTGCTGTGTAGCAGTACTTTGTCCGCGGATTCTTTTTCTGAGCAGCGACAAGCCATGCTGGCGGCACCAAGGGCGCAGCTGGAACAACTGGATAAAATCCCCGCACAACAACGCACAGGCCAGCAGTGGTTACTGCTCAGTATCGGCTATGACACGCTGAACAATAAAGAACAGGCATTGTTAGCTGTCGAGCAAGCATTAAATGCCCAACTTCCCGCCCTGC
>NW_021133655.1:0-37402 GCF_004193835.3 Ostrinia furnacalis | reverse complement strand
GGAAATCCACGTGTGGTTACCATAGGGGAAACAATTCGCGGAAGGGCATATTCCTCCTTCAGCTTTTCACTGCTATTAACCTTCATTCCTGATGGCACCACTATAAGCCCGCTTGCAACTTCCGAACTCATGGAAGGTTAAGGTGACTTGAAATTCAAGTGTGGTTGCCATAGAGGAAAACATTTCGTAGAAGGGCAAATTCCTCCTTCATCTTTTCAAATTATATCTTGGATGGACTCCTCCTGTTACTCGTAGACAATAGAAGGGTCTTCCAAATCTTTGGCGGCCTGTGGTAGTACCTACCACGAATGACGAATCTGCCAAAGTAGGTACTCGTGTTACGAGTCTAGCCTATCTTAATTAGCCTAACCCTATCTCGACTAATACCTAACTCGCGAGACTAAGAGAGAAGGTTGTCTGTGCGGTTTTGGTCTCAAGTGTTAAGTTTAGGTTCGTGCCTCGATGGGACCCAGTTTATTAGAGGGCCCCACGTTGGGCGCCAGTTTGTAAGAGGGCGCCACGTTGGGACGCCCAATTTATAGGAGGGCGCCGCGTTGGGACGCCAGTTTGTAGAGGGCGCCGCGTTGGGTCGCCCTATTTGTAAGAGGGGAACCTAACCTACAGAGAGAAATGACCAAAACCAATTTTATAGGGCTTTATCTCGTGTTTATTGCCAATCAACCTATGACTAAATTACAAGATCAAAGCAGACAACCTCTCAAGTTACGGGATAGTTAGTCGATACAAACAAATTATCACAGTAAAGTTAGGATCGGCATGTACATATGAACAATTCTTAATGACAAATAATACTAATTGCATTGACTAATTAATCTTATGGCAAAGCGTCATTTTAACATTTGAAGCAAAAATGAGGATCGGTATATGCATTTGAGTNAGGATAATTACTAACAATTCGTTAAACGTGCTTAAAGAGCTTATACTTTTGTCCTACTAGCGCTTCGAGACAAACATTTGGCAAGTGCTGAGAAGAAGCGTGTCAAGGATCAATTAGGAGTTGCCTTGACCAAAAGGATCGTACTATGATAAATTATACTCGACTTACGAGAATAATATTGGTAGTATTAGATTGATCACATATTATCCAAGTCGTTCGTGCTAGTAGAAACTTGTCCCTACAGTTTATTAATGTACTCTAATGATCGTTCCATCAAGTCTACAATAATAATAAAGCGACATCGTACTTTGTAGGCGCATCTAGTTTTGAAAACAACAAGCACATATAGCTTCGTATACTTAAGGCGCATCTAGCCTGATAAACTGTAGGCGCAATTAGCCTGGTAACTGAGGCGCATCTAGCCAATTTGCAATCCATACGTATTGAAGTACGTTAAATATTGCATAAATACTAAATTTATGAAGGTTTAGACTATCCTAATTGGGAACTTTTAGTAATAAACGAACTAATTTACTTAGTGTGGGTTCGACTAAAGTAAGTATTAATTTAATTTTAATCTCCAGAATAAATCGTCAGTTATTCGACATTTTCACATAATTTCCTTTAATGAAACTGCCGATGTGCCAGTTATACCAGGAGTTATTATCGGATAAGAGTTTGGTCGAATTGGGTCTTCGTATATTAAATTTAACTTTGTCAGAACGTAGCACACTTAAGTATGCCATGACGAGAATAAACAACGACAAGCTAAATCGGTCTGAAGAAATTTTAATTTTATTAAGTTAGTATTATCAGAGCATAGAGTTATTAACCATATCAGAGGGTAGCCCCACCAATTACGAACATAATAATTTGAATACAATGTGCTCCGTATTATGCCCGTTCCGCCGGAGAATAGCCCCGACCATATACGAGACGCAATAAATCACACAAGATTCGAAAATGCATTTCGTGGACTTATAGGCACCAGTTTCATTATGTTAGTATCCTCAGAGGGTAGCCCCATCATATACGAACATAATAGTCTGAATCCAAATGTGTTTCGTATTATGTCCGTTCCGCCGGAGAATAGCCCCGACCATATACGAGACGCAATACAGCACATACGATTCGTACATGCACTTCAGTAGTTTTTTATTTTCCTTATTATTATTAAACTAGGGACTGGCTATTACTACTTAGGTATTATTATTATTATTGCAATGAACAGCCATCGAGACACAGGTCTCAATTAATAACAATAATGGTCATAACCATACTTCAGTCACAAGGTTAAAATATGCTTCTTTTTTTTTTACGTGACTAGATAACACGAGCCTACCTACATGGCTAGTTCGTAGAAGAACACCTACATGGTTAATTCACATAGGCACACCTATGTGGCAAAGCTCCGAAAGCGCAACTACATGGCTAGACTTCACAAGCGCAACTACATGGCTAGACTTCACAAGCGCAACTACATGGCTAGACTTCACAAGCGCAACTACATGGCTAGACTTCACAAGCGCAACTACATGGCTAGACTTCACAAGCGCAACTACATGGCTAGACTTCACAAGCGCAACTACATGGCTAGACTTCACAAGCGCAACTACATGGCTAGACTTCACAAGCGCAACTACATGGCTAGACTTCACAAGCGCAACTACATGGCTAGACTTCACAAGCGCAACTACATGGCTAGACTTCACAAGCGCAACTACATGGCTAGACTTCACAAGCGCAACTACATGGCTAGACTTCACAAGCGCAACTACATGGCTAGACTTCACAAGCGCAACTACATGGCTAGACTTCACAAGCGCAACTACATGGCTAGACTTCACAAGCGCAACTACATGGCTAGACTTCACAAGCGCAACTACATGGCTAGACTTCACAAGCGCAACTACATGGCTAGACTTCACAAGCGCAACTACATGGCTAGACTTCACAAGCGCAACTACATGGCTAGACTTCACAAGCGCAACTACATGGCTAGACTTCACAAGCGCAACTACATGGCTAGACTTCACAAGCGCAACTACATGGCTAGACTTCACAAGCGCAACTACATGGCTAGACTTCACAAGCGCAACTACATGGCTAGACTTCACAAGCGCAACTACATGGCTAGACTTCACAAGCGCAACTACATGGCTAGACTTCACAAGCGCAACTACATGGCTAGACTTCACAAGCGCAACTACATGGCTAGACTTCACAAGCGCAACTACATGGCTAGACTTCACAAGCGCAACTACATGGCTAGACTTCACAAGCGCAACTACATGGCTAGACTTCACAAGCGCAACTACATGGCTAGACTTCACAAGCGCAGCTACACGGCTAGACTTCACAAGCGCAGCTACACGGCTAGGCTTCACAAGCTCACCTACATGGCTATAGACTTCACAAGCACACCTACATGGCTATAGACTTCAAAAGCTCACCTACATGGCTATAGACTTCACAAGCTCACCTACATGGCTATAGACTTCACAAGCTCACCTACATGGCTATAGACTTCACAAGCTCACCTACATGGCTTTAGACTTCACAAGCTCACCTACATGGCTTTAGACTTCACAAGCTCACCTACATGGCTTTAGACTTCACAAGCTCACCTACATGGCTTTAGACTTCACAAGCTCACCTACATGGCTTTAGACTTCACAAGCTCACCTACATGGCTTTAGACTTCACAAGCTCACCTACATGGCTTTAGACTTCACAAGCTCACCTACATGGCTTTAGACTTCACAAGCTCACCTACATGGCTTTAGACTTCACAAGCTCACCTACATGGCTTTTAGACTTCACAAGCTCACCTACATGGCTATAGTCTTCACAAGCTCACCTACATGGCTTGTACTTACGAGCACACCTACATGTCTCGTTCTAACGAGCACACCTACATGGCTCGGACTAACGAGCACACCTACATGGCTCGGACTAACGAGCACACCTACATGGCTCGGACTAACGAGCACACCTACATGGCTCGGACTAACGAGCACACCTACATGGCTCGGACTCATGAGCAACCTACATGGCTCCGACTCAAAACACCTACATGGCTCGGACTCAAAACACCTACATGGTTAGATTTCGAAAGCTATGTTTCACTAGCATACCTACATGACTGGGCCATAAAAATAATACGGCAACATGGCGAGTACTAGTAGTTTCTCTCTTTTATGTACCTAGGTATATCGGTTATCACAACTGTTGAATGCTCCGATTTCGGCTGATATGCTTTAATTTATCTAATGCTATGCACTAAAAAAACTAATAATATGCTACGATAACACTTCAAAATCAAAGTAGATAAGTAATCGCTTCTAAATAATAATCTGTTTCATATTTTGTCCAAAAATAATAATTTTTAATACTTACTATCAAAGTCTTTTGTACAAAATATTATTATGTTCTTTTAAAAATATGTTGCTACGTACCTTTGTCTGTGGGCTGCAGATGTGGATCACACTCCCGCTTCCGATGTGTAAAAGGAAACCAATCGAAGACTTGTTCAAGTATGTAATCAAATCAAATCAAATCAAATCAAATATATTTATTTTNGTTGCTACCCCATACCGTCCGGCACACTATACAAAAAACATTTTAAACTGCCTACATCCGAAACTATCCGAAACTTTTGAATCGGTTATGGTTTCGGATATTTTTTTATTTCGGATATCCGAAAGTTTCGGTTACGGTTACGGATATCCATAACATACATGGTATAATTATACAAATAAAGAAATTTTGACTTTGACTTTGATACTCCTATAAATTAAAATATTTTGACTGAGTTTTTTCCGCCACTTCTTTTCAGTATCAGTCGTTATGTTGCCGTAAAGTGGTGGTAGGGCCAACTATTTGGGGTGTGTACCCTGAAAACGGCCTACATACCTACTAATAAAGATTATGATTACCTACTAACAAAATTTCCTATTATTTTCAGGGGTTATTAAACGTAATTATTATTTTGTTTTTTACATCGTTTTACTGTTTAACGTGGTCTTCTTTCGGACATTTGAGACAGTAAGTCATTAATGTTTTCCATGTAATGCAAGTAATGCAAATTGCAAATAAACACTTGAAATATTAAATTGCTGTTTTTAACAGTTCATTATCAACATCATCATTTCAACATAGAACTTCCACTGCTGAACATAGGCCTCCCCCAATGGTTTCCACGTGTTGCCCGGTTGGTAGCGGCCTGCGTCCAGCGCCTTCCTGCTACCTTTATGATGTTGTCGGTCCACTTTATGGGTGGATATCCCACAATAAATTAACAGTTGACTAACGATAAAAAATACGATTATGTTGTCTTTTACTGAGTTTTTTTATCCACTAAGAGGAAGGTGCCCTGCATAGCACCTGATGGAAAGTGATGATCAGGCCGAAGGTGGAAGCAAGCTTGACCCGGAAACCTCAATTATAGAGGAAGTACTGGCTATCTGACCTCCAACTGCCGGAATTTTTAAATAAGAAAAAGTGAAATCTATAATTTAATAAGCTATTGCCCGCGGCTTCACCCGCGTGAAAACAATAATACTGTAAAGTTTCATCAAAATCCGTTCAGTAGTTTTTCGTAAAAGACTAACAAACATCCACACAAACTTTCGAATTTTTAACCCATAAGTAGGAAGTAGGATAATAATGAATTTATTTATTTCAGTATTGCACATTGATGGTGGTTATCTATCACTAGTGTCGAATATGCTACTGTTCGTATACTGTACTACTTTACTGGTCAAGCTGATTAGTATTTGTGAGAATACTTATAGAGAGAGGGAGAGGATCATCAGGATAGCGGATTTTTTAGTCCTGAGTGAGACGATAAGTATGTGAATATTCGTATAATAATGCAGCATTCAACTATATTATAGAAACTAGATTTCTTTAAATCTTATTGGCTTTCTTTGATACTAAGATAAATTGTTAAATTCATTTTTATTTAGGCTGGGTTGCACCATCTAACTTTAACTTTAACAAACGACAAAAATCAGTCAAAATCCATACAAAAAACACCGGTTATAGTTATAGTTACGGTCAAAGTAAGTTGGTGCAACTCAGCCTTACAATCTTGTGTAGGTACTCAAAATGTTACTCCAGTTCTAAAAGTGTGATACTTTTGCAGGCCTGTGTATTGGTATGTCTTCTGAAAATCAATATCGTGGTGGGATACTTACCTACAGTGTCACGAATAATGCTGAGTCAAGGACGTTCTTTACATAATACACACTGTATTTTTTTCCAGCTAAAGAACTTAGAACAAGCGTGAAAGAACTCCAGAACATAGTACAGTCGAGGCCTGTTGAATTCCACGCGATGTACTACTTCAGATATGACTACAGACTGCTTATGTCCATTGTATCTGTCTCTATCACTTACATCATGATATGCTATCAGAGCTTGGATTTTAAGTAGGCAGTGTGTTCAATGTTAAGCTTCACATAATTATGTAGTGTATTGAGTTACCGATAGATGGCGCTCTCTGTAGGTTGAATCGCGGTATGTAAGTTTTAGACGGCCCCTACATATAGTCGAATTTGGTTCGGAATACATGGTTGTTTTCACCTTTAATTAAGTTTGCAATAACAAGTATAATTTTTGTAAGTTATTCTTGTGAACGCTACAAAGTTACCTTGTTAGTGATCAAATAAATAAGTAAATGAGACTTGGTTTTATTCAAATTACTACCTATGGGATGCAGGCCGCTACCAACCGTGCGATGTGGAAGTCATTGGGGGAGGCCTATGTTTAGCAGATGATGACTACCTGTGGGCTTTTTGGGACTTGTACACAGTGTAAAATCTGACTAATATTTTACCCGAAAAAAAAAGTAATGTAAGCTTACACAAAAAAGAAGCTCAAAGTTGAGCAGCGTGCAAAAGCGCAGCGTAGGATTTCACCTACAAGGTGGAACTCAAAAAGGTAGTAGAAAGGCGCTGGATGCAGGCCGCTACCAACTGGTCTATATGGAAATCATTGGAGGAGGCCTATGTTTAGCAGTGGACGTCCTGTGGCTGAAATGATGATGATGATTGATAAATAGTTTAAGTGCAACTGCTGTAAGTATACTAGAGCTTAAATTATATGAGTACTATGTAAGTAACAATTTATTTCATCTAGTTCGTTCTTACTAGGCATATCTTGTAAATTATGATTTCTGCTATGTAAGCAAAAATACGTTATGTTTTGTATTGCCTTACAGTCTTTATTTGGACGAAGGTGACATTATTTCTTCTGTCGTTTTACTCTCAGCTCCAGCAGTTATGTTGTTATTTTGAAATGTACATGAGTGCTCTTAAACAGTCTATACTACATCCTTGAAAAAGTAATTTGAATCTGAATAGATATTATGTAAGTATTCATCGTCAAGGCTGTCTGAGAGGATGTCTGCTGCCTTAAATAGGTACTTCATATTGTTTGTCAATGTTTCGATTGTTTGAAGTAAAAATTTTACTTCAAACAATCGAAACATTTAATGAAGATCGTTGAGATTATTAAGATTGTTCTTGTTTTGTAAGTAACTATTAATATAGGTATGTGATTGAATAAAAAATGTTTCTTTCTGAAATAAAAATAGTTGTGTTATTTATTATTGTATGTTTTTGTAAATAAAAAGCTTATCAATGTATTTTAATAGACTTTATTATAGACGATAATCACGATACAGACGACAGAACACCAAGCTAAACACATTACCATCTTAAATCAGATTTTGACTCGCACTTGGTCGTTTTTTAATTGAGAAAAATATTCAGAAAAAATTCAGAACACTTTACATACATAGATGAATGTACCTACTTCTAGCTTGAATCAACTGTAATATTGATATAAATAAAAAATAAATTATAGCGAGCTAAGAAACGAACATACTTAAACATTCAATACTCGCCCATATTCTGTGTTTGCCAAGTAATCTGGAAATAAATTATTTTTACCCAACTCTGAAAGGGCGAGTAATGATGTACCTATCTATATTACCAAATAATACGTCTTCATACGACAAACACGAGAAAATACGGCGTAAATACAGGCAAAATTTTCTTCCCCCTTGCAGTAGGGTGACTACGATAACACTTTTCTAAATTTCCTATCAATCAATAATGTGATAAAGCTGAATTCTGACTTCCCGTATTAACAATGGAAAATGTTACTATGAAGGTATACCGTATACCTATTACTAAAAAGATTGTCTTATTCAGCGCCAGGTTATGGCTACTTAACAAATCCAATAAAAGGTTTTTCGTCTATGATAAGCTGTTCACCATAAGTCAGTTTTGCCATTACACAGCTAGTCACAGTCTATCAGTTATAATTTAGTTTAGATCAAGATGACGTTTTACTTGTGAGTTAATACCAGGTATCGTGCACGACAATGTTCTTTTAATTTTAAGCACTGGTCCATTTATTGTCCTGAAACAGTGGTAGGGTTAATACTGGGACGTGTAAAAGTGCTTTTTTAAAGTCTACTTGCATAATATATAAATGAGTTTTATGAGTTTTTATTGCATATTACTTTTTCACTTATTTATCTATTTAATTAGTTACGTAATTAATTGAGATTTAAGATATTTTCTTTTTAATAATTTTTCGCATTTTTCAGTTATTCCCCCTTATTACATACACCCCGATTATTACATGAGTTATGATGAAAATCCTTTATTTTCCAAAAGCTATGGTCCCCCTACTAAAAAGCCAGCTCCGATACTGTCTCCCAGTATATTACGTCCTGTTTACCCGGTTAATTGCTTAGACGACTTCTTTCCACCCGGAAAATCAATCCGGGAATCGCTACAAAGAAAGGACAGATAGAAAAAAAAGTGAAACAAAAAAGTATCTTCAAAATCTCTAATATACAGGGTGGAATTTTGTAATGCCACCTGGAGGGAAAGTACTCTTAATACTGTAGATAGAAAATTTTACTCAAAGGAAACATTCCTTAATTTAGGAAAAGAAATAGAACTGCATTCAAAGATTTCTAAAAATTTGCTTGCCACATCCGGGAATCGAACCAATTTAAATTTGTAAAAAATTCCACCTGTATTTTTATTGCATCGATCGTTAGGGTTTAGTATAAGGATGAAATCTTTCTAACAAACTTGATAAATGAAATGAAAGGAAAACCATGAAATCTTAAATTATTTTAATTATTTACAGAAAATTGTATGGTATGGTGGTGAATTTTCGAAAAATGTTGTAAAATATTTGGATGCAGTTCTCTTTCTTTTCAAAAATAAAGGAATGTTTTCTTTGAGTAAAATATTCTATCTACAGTATTAAGAGTACTTTCCCTCCAGGTGGCATTACAAAATTCCACCCTGTATATAGATAACTATTAAGTTAGGAAGTAAGGATTACACAGACAAGAGTGTTGAATTCAAAATAAATAATTATTCGTAGTCTTGTAAAAACTCTTATAAAAACTAAGCTACTTTTGAAATAGAAAAATATTGCAGGTATTTTTTTCATTGTTTGGAAATGCATGGATATTTTTACAAGATCTTTTTATTTATTTATTTTAAAGGCAACATGACGATCCTATACGTCATTGATTCATCCATCTAGTTCCACAAAAAGTGGGCCGACGACCTCATAAAGCTAACATGAAGGCGCAGGATACAGGCCGCTACCAACCGGTCATTATGGAAATCATTGGGAGAGGCCTATGTTCAGCAGTGGACGTCTCGTGATTGAAATGATGATGATGATCAAGCTAGTGGCTAGGCCGCTTCTTTTTACTCTTTATAGACTTTGTTAAACCTGATGACTAAGTTAAGTAGTTCTTAGAGTAGGCGCACACCGTTGATTTTTCGTCGGCCGATAGTTTATTCGGGCAGTTGATCAGTATGGGCATGTATGGGAGTGCGCACACTACACCGATTCGATTTGGCCGATTCTTCATACAATTTAAAATCGGGCACAACTATCGGCCAACTAAAAATCAACGGTGTGCGCCTACTCTTAGGGAGAGCTCGAGACGTCATCTCCTTACTTATTTCTCAATGACACGATAAATACGAATCAAGAATCAAATAGGTCCTTCCAAATCGATAATTTTATCGCGGTAAGTATTTTTATGCTGTCTGTACTGTACATATCTTTCAGTCAATGAGAATATGTCTAAAATAATTTATTTATTTAGCGTGACATTAAAAGTCTACCGCAGAGTCCCATCTGAGGTAGAATGGTGAGTGTGGAATCTCTTTTGCCTCCATATTACCAGTGGATAATCCAATACAGTACAGTGGATGGAGGGTAGGGCACATAGTACGCAGAGCTGACGTCCGATGGGGCAGCAAGGTTCTGGAGTGCAGACCACGTATCGGAAAACGCAGCGTGGGACATCTACCCACAAAGTGGATCGTCGGTACCTGATAAAGGTAGCCAGGAAGGCGCTGGATGCAGGCCGCTACCAACCGTGCGATGTGGAAGTCATTAGGGGAGTCCTATGTTCAGCAGTGGACGTCCTATGGCCCCAAATAACCCGCCGCCTGACCTCAGTGGCAAAAATGAAGAATGTGGTACCTACATTCAGAATGGGAATAAGTGCAAAATAGTCTGATTTGTCGACTCTACAATAAAATATAACTTTACAAAATACAATTTATCAAACTGTGTATTTTCCATTTTCCTACAGAAACGGATAATTCACGTTATCAAGTGTAAAAGGAAACCAATCGAAGACTTGTTCAAGTATGTATTTCTACACCACTGATATACACAATAATTATTTCAACATTACTTCTTACTAATAAGTACATCTTGTTTGAAAGCCCAAGTCGAACTGCCTGTCGGTAGCATGCCAGCGATAAGGTAACTTCCCCTTCCAATCGTCAACGTCAACCCGCTCAAAACGACTTATCGATGGCATGCCCCGGAAGTAGTCAAGTGCAATACCTAATTATGAATTTAGTTAATTTTATTTCTAAAATACCAAATTGTATACAATAAAAATTCTAAAATAATTACATTATACAATGAATATGAGATAATCGAATACAATACAAAATTAATGCCCAAAATCATTCTAATATCTGTAACATGTCCAAGAAGTAGTCAAATAAAGTATTTAAATTTAATAATGGGTTTATAAATTCTACCAAAATTGTTACAATAACATAAGCAACCAATCGTATAAAATACAATATACATTCTAAAATCATTACATTCGGCCATCCGTCACCGTGATGCCTCCTGGCATACACGTCTCATAAAATAATATAAAATCATTACATTCGGCCTGGTATTCACGTCTAATAAAGATATTCTAAAATCATTACTAATAATTTGTGAAACAATACGAATCGTATTTAAACAACTTTTGACAACTTGCAAATAATAGATCAGATAGATATAGATCGTGTGCAAATAATGTTAAAAAAACATATCCTGAATTTTATTTATTGTACATTAGGGACCTTAAAAACTAGTCCCGAGTAACTTAGATACTATGCACACCTGGTTGTGTACAGCGATCTATACACACTGACTTTCTTATTAATGTCTATTACTTATTAACTTTTATTGCCTACAGAGAGCATATGCCTACTCAAAGAGTATACTGTTAATTATTTATCAATGTAAGCGACTTTCACTAGAATTATGTTTTTCTAAGGCCTCCACATGAATTTAAGCTCAAAATTTGTCGGTCGCATTCACATTGCAGTCGTCTAAGTTTTACCCGCTTTTTTTTTTAAAACTTGAAACACCAGCAATCTTATCGTTTCCTAAAATTTCTGTTACTTTATAGGGACCAACAAACTTTGACAGAAGCTTTGTGCTTTTTGTTTTCAGTTAACGAACGGCCCTCACAAAATGCATCTACGATAGTGACAGTGTGTGTGTTACTTACCATAATAATATATGACATTGTTCTAGCTATAAAAATATTTGCCTGAAGTGTTTTTGGTTTAGGAGACATAACTAACAACGACTTCTCCTCAGCCGTTGTGTATTAACTATTCTCGGTAAAACTAGAATTAGTAGAATGTTAGAACTATCCTTCAAAATCGTGGGAAAACGGCAGTTCCGACTATTGTCAGTGGTCTGCATATACTTATACATCATTGATCACTAACACTGCAACAACGTCAATCTTATCAACATTCATGCTTATAATATTAGCTCATTCCAGAGGTAAGAACGATAATATAATTGACCAAATCTTTTAATTAAAATGTTTAGTCAAACAACAGTGCTTTCATCACAAAAATTTAAGCACGCGTTTATGGATTTTCCATTTAACAAAACAGTCTCATGGAATCTATTTTTTTTTCATATTATATGACTCCTTATGATTTTTCTCCAGAGTCATTTTCAACACGGTTAGTGTTAGAAATTGAAGGAATAGGAGTGAAACTCACAGGCTATCTATCTATTCAATTGCATAGGCTATATCTAACAAGCGGCTGTTAAAACATACCACAGAGTATAGTGGAGAAGTTTCATGATGTTGAAAACATTAGATTTTACTGAATGAGATTAAAATATAGACCAAAACTAAAAATCCCGTGAAGTTATTTTTGAAATCCATCAAGAAATGGTTGAGAAAGTAATTGTTTAAATTACCTCCATATTTTCGCGTGGAACTTAAACGTAGGCGGTGCCGTGACGTCAGGCCACCTGTTCAAATTTCAATTGTTTATGTAAGGTGTCAATCAAACACGAGATCCAGATCAAGACTGATTTATTGAGACCAAAAGTCTACCCCCAATACATGCATAANTCATTACACAATACAATTCAAAACTTTAAAACAAATACCTCTTGTGCTCTACATTCAAAGAAAATCGCTACAAGTATCGAAGATTTATTTGTGAAGTTCGCTTGTGAGCTGGAAGCGCCTAATGTTTATATTTCAGTTTTGTAATTCTTACTTGTTTTCATTTTTAACTGACTTCAATCAAAGGTTTGGAAATATTTAGATATTTTATGTTGCTTAAAATACTGGCTAGTAAAAATGAGTTTTTTGAATAACAGTGGCGACTTGTTAAAAAACACATTTGAAGAAAAGTGTACACGGTACTATGTAATTTGTGTCTATTAAGTCTACGACCGACGACATCGTAAAGACAGCAGGGAAGCACTGGACGCAGGCCGCTACCAATCGATCAACATAGAAAGAATTGGGGGAGGCCTATGTTCAGCAGTGGACGTCCTATGGCTGAAATGATGATGATGATGATAAAGTTTCTACAATTAAGTCACTGAAACATGCTGAAAGAAGCCAACAAGAGTATATTAATTTAAATTGATATTTGAATAAATAAACTACAAGTGTTAAAAAGATTAGAGACGAAAAAAAAACTTTTTACTAAAGAACAGCCTTGTAATTACACCAGAGGCAATAAAACATAATAATCTTAGCTGAGGATAAACCGCGGTTTTGCCATTGCAATTGTTTACACCGAATTTACCCCGACCTCCTTCACTTTGGACTTTTAATTAGAACCTTTTTTATTACAGCCGAGCTTTCGGGAAGCTTCGCGATATATTCACGTCCAAAATACCGCAGTGTCTCAAATCAAAAGTCTTTGATTTGAGTTTGTTGCCAGTGACATGCGGATCTGAGACGTAGTCGCATATGTACTTGCGGTACAAACTTTTAAGGCTTAAAACTTTCATGGTCACTAACCTATCTCACCCGCAAGTTTCCTCAGTTACTCCGTGACCATGGCGTTTGCAACAGTGCCGAAATAATATTGGAAACTCAAAATTAAGGTACATGGTAGCAATCCCGTCAGTAATAATAATTAAGTACTTATGGGCCTGATAAAAGGCTCAAGTTCACCCAAAGGGCGATGAAGCGTGCTATGCTTGGAGTTTCATAGTCAATTTTAATTTAAATTAAGAGAAGAATATTTTTCTTTACAATGAAAAACCTGTACAGAATTATATTGTCTAGATTTCAATTATGTGAAGAAATAAAAGATAACTAATTACCAAAAGACTTAAGTACTTAAAAAACTAATCAAAGCAATTGAAAAAACCAATTCGAAGGCGATGCGAAAAGAAAAACGCTTCAGCACAAAGTGAAACAAAGCCTTTTGCAAACTTAATAATTAGCAAGTCGCTCCAAGGGAATCTCTTAATGTAATTATTCATGAAATCCTGTAATTATCGCGAGTCAGCCAAAGCAGAAAGTACTGATAAGCTCCCTGGAACAGGGATGGCGAGCCACGCGTTTGTCACATTGCCACGCACTGTCACGCAAAGTGTTACACTCTGTGTAACTTATTATGCCACGCAGAATGCGGACCGCAGACAAACGATGAATGCAGTAAGGATCACTAATTAATGAAATTATTTACTACATTTTTTGTTTGGATGGCAGCTCTACATATGTGTCACTCATAGTGTCACACTCTGTGTCATGCATTGCATTGCGCCACCCAAATTGTGGTCGAAAGAATGTCACGCATTATGTCACGCACAGTGACACGTAGTGTGACACGCATTGTGACACGCGTTGTGTCACGCACTGTGTCTCAAATGTCACGCATTTTGTACACGCATTATGTCACGCATTACCGTTTGGGCACCGGTCACAAAGTTCGCTACAAAATAAAAAACGTGCTTCAAAAACATTTTTTTTATTATCATTGATAAAAGTGTGCCACCCCTGCCCTGGAGCTAGCGATACTCGAAACCACCGACTTCGCAAATATCTATTTGTTGGTTTTTGCTGAAGAATTAATTGAATATCGACTATTGTACAGCATAAAGCTTGAATACTGTAGTCTGAAGAGCTCTTTAAGAGCTATTGGGTATTGTAATTGGGTTTTGTGGTGAAATGTGAATTTGCAGATAAAATTACGGAAAATTACGGACTTACGAGTAGATCCATCGTTTAAGCCAAATGCCAAATGACGTCCACTGCTGGACAAAGGCCTCCTCCAAGGTTTTCCACATGCACGGTCCTGCGCTGCCCGCATCCAGGCTCTTCCCGTGATCTTTACCAGATCCATATTGACAAGTAATGCTTAAATGTAGTTTTCAATTGCATCTTGGCTCTTCGTTTTTACCTGTTGTGTATGCCTTTAATAAAAATAAAAAAAAACTAAATACGCACCACAATTTTTTAAATCAGTGCCATAAAACTGAGTTAATGCCGAGTTATGTCATTGGAGGATTAAATTGTGAATTCTTTTATTATTAATACAAATTAAACTTCATTATTAATAAAAGAATTCACAATTTTATCTTGATCATTTTTCCATTTAGTTTTATAATTGTTATCACAATGCCTAGATCGAATAATTCCCGCGCGTTAGCGGGAATGCGATGCGCTTAGGTTATAATTAAAAATGTAAGCACGAGAACAAGAAAATATAGAAGGTGATAACGTTTACGCAAGCTTTTTTGAAATAATGCGATTTAAATCAGACGCTGTACGTGGTTAGCCTAAGAGGAAGAGTGAATGAATGATAGTTATAGGTCATAGCAGATCAACTTGGAAAGGGATCAATACCGTAAGGAGTAAATGAATGATAGTTAAAGGTCATAGCAGATTTATCAACTCGGAAACGGATCAGTACCGCCTTTCGTGAGTTGTCATCGCTTTTTGCGCGCTGTCAACAGGGAGACGAGGCATTTACGTTACGGTGCGGATAAGTGTGCGTTGCAGTATGGAGTTTCATACAAAGAATACTATCGCCCAGAACAGACGGTGAAACGCAACTGCAACGAAACTGCAACTGCTAGTTACTTTTGAGTTGCATCTAAGTTTCTGCCATAGCGTCCGTTGAGAGACCACACATGACGCGACCAGTTTAAAACTTTCAGTTTCAGTTTCATTCATCAGAATCATCAGAAAGTTGCAGTTTCATTGCAGTTGCGTTTCACCGTGTGTTCTGGGCCTTACGGCCTCGAGTTGTCGGTTACGATCCCTTTCCAGGTTGATAAGTGTACTACGTCCTTAAAACAGAGTGAACTGATAATTCAATGTGTCATAGACAGTGCCTACTGTAGCATACATAAATATTTCCCTAAACAAAAACCGCTACTGAAAATGTAAATTACTTTAGTATTTTTGACAGCATGTCATAGGAAACCAACCCAGAAGATTTGGCTTCATACGAGTAAAATCCAACTCATTTAACATCTACAACGGCCTTAGTACTCTAATATTTATAGAACTCACCTAGTACTCTAGATCTAGACATTGCAATCAGTCCCAAGCTCTCTACCCCAATTATTCTTGTTACTGTCTCTGAGTTGGATACTAATTCAGTAGCGGGGGTATTTTAAAGGCTGCCGACTGTCTGGGCACGCAGGCATGTCTAGATTAAATGGGCCAATGTTGCAGCAATTTCATTACGAGACGCCGGGAATGAGGTTGGCAGTCGGGTTGAGGACGATCGCGTTTGATACACTTTTGACTAAAAAAATCAGACAAAAGTGATATTAAGGCTGAATTGCACCATCTAACTTTGATCGTAACTTTAACGATAACCGGTGATTTTTGTATGGAGTTTGACAGATTTTTGACGGGTCCATATTCGGTTGCATAAAAAATATTGTCATAATTTAAGAGTGCATAAAGTTTTTTGGCATACTCATCATTTCGCATAACGTTCATACAGAATAAATCATAAGGCATATATTTTTTTGCCATAACCACTTTTATTATAATAATATTTTAGTATATATTTTTTCTGTATTCTTGTATTTTTAATAACGATTTCTAGGCATAACATTTATTGGCATCTAAACCAATGCCATAAATATTACAATTCATAATATACAAAATACCATAATTTTAACAAATATGAAATATAAAAATGTTATACATATAAAATATAAGTTAACAAATATAAATAGACAAGCAAGCAAGCATGCAAGCAAGCAGCAAGCATGCAATCAAACAGCAAGCAAGCATGCATGCAAGCAAGGATGCAAACAAGCAAGCCTGCAAGCAAGCAGCAAGCAAGCATGCAAGCCAGCAGCAAGCATGCAATCATGCAGCAAGCACGCAAGCATGCAAGCAAGCAGCAAGCAAGCAGCAAGCAAGCAGCAAGCAAGCAGCAAGCAAGCAGCAAGCAAGCATGCAAGCAAGCAGCAAGGAAACATGCATGCAAGCAAGCAAGCAAGCAAGCATGCAAGCAAGCATTAGGATTGCCTTATCTCCGGCGCTGCGGGAAGTGCGGTCCTTCCGCTCTGGCGTAACATATACCCGGCATGCCATGCTCGCTTCCGCAGCTTCGGCTTGCTGGTCGCCTTCGGCGACCAGCCTCAGCCGCTCCAGCTCGCACGGCTGCCGGATATATGTTACAGCGAGCGAGGACCGCACTCCCTCCGCGCCTCCGGCTTTTAAATTACACTCTAGTATAGGGCAGACTAGTACCACGTGGAAGAGACCACGGCCAGTCGGGATCAACATAATTTCAGACCAGACAAGCTTAATGTTGTAAAAGAAATGTGGACTGTATAATATGTGCGTTATAATAGATAAGAGGGATTCGAGATCAAACAGAATGTATTTTTACGAGCTTAGAGACAGGTTAAAAATTAAGAAAAAAATTTAGTTTTTGCAAATCTATAGGCCGAAAGAGTATAAAAGTGGAAGGAGGCTCGTTCGCAACATCACAAATACATAATTATTTACTCTTCAATGTTGGTTGCTCTTATAGACAATATTTATGACTTTAAATGTTATAAATAATTAAATTATGTTTATAGTATTTTATTAAAAACAAACTTTATGTATATAAAAATTATGTTCTTTACATTTATGATTATTTAAATTATGGTATTGAAAATTAGAGAATGTTATTATTATGCCTAAGAAATCATTATGCATTTAGAAAACTATGCATATCAAAGTTTATGCGAAAAAACTTTATGCAAATACTGTTATGCCAAACTAAATTATGATGAAAAATGTTATGCGTCTGAGAGGGCACCCATTTTTGACGTTTGTCAAAGCTAAAGTAAGACGGTGCAACTCAGCCTAAGTGATTATGAGTTTTGACTGTAATTAACATTTATGTATTTATATGCTGCATCATATCAAGACCTTTTGATTTCAAAATAGCTCTAACTTTGCTTAAGGCTGCTTCAACGAAAGAAATTTTCTTGACCTACAATTTTACATGTTTTTTTTATATTAGAACCAAATTAAACAGTATATCATTCATCAAACTAAGTTACTGCATACTTCTTTGATGACATGCATTGATATGCTCGAATTTTATAAGTCGCATGTCTTCATATCTTTCTGAGACACACATCATGTAACCTTTGCGTAAGCTAAACAGTATCTAACACTGTCACCTTACCACGAATACCCAAAACTGAAAGAAGACCTTATCTGAACAATAAAAACAATTCCACAGCGAAGCGACCAGCTGAATGCAAATCACCAATCCGATGTTACTGAGATGTTCCCATCCTCCGAAAGAGTTACAACTTCTTTCCTCTCTTTCTTACACTCACACTTTTATACCGCTGTCTCTGTCTCCCCAATTTTGTTAGCTCCTAAATATCACGATATAGCTCTCGAGGATCTATAAAGGTCTAAGTGAAAAGTCTGTGTTTTATTCAACCTGGTGTTTGGAAATTGGACTGTAAATTGGCAAGACTTCGTTACCCTTTCAATAAAAATACTGTTTATTCTTTTTCCTTTCTAGAACACGAAATCTGTGATTCAATTTCATTGCACTCATTAGCACTTTAGATTTAAGAAGGGAGATTTTACGTGTACGGGTTTTATGTGTATTTTTATCAAAAAAGTATGTAACTAGCGCCCGTATTCACAAATATTACTATGAGGTCTCACAGTGCGCGTGGACGCACAGGGTGAACCAATCACAGAGCTCTATTCAACGCTGTGCGTTCGATTTTCTGCTTCATCTTTTGTGAATACGGGCGCTAGTTTATTCATGTACCTGTAGCTTTTCTTTGTTTAGTACTAAAAATGTGTCAAAAATGACCACAGATCTTTTTGCAAAGTAACCTAATCATAAAAGTGCCTCATCATCATCGTGATCATCATCATCTCAGCCACAAGACGTCCACTGCTGAACATAAGCCTCCCCCAATGCTTTCAATGTTGCCTGGTTGGTAGCGGCCTGCGTCCAGCGCTTTCCTGCTACCTTTCAATATCGTCAGTCCACCTTGTGGGTGGACGTCCTACATAAGTGTAATAAAAGTGCTTAACTACGATAATTTTTTCAATCAAGACGAAGCCAGACCAAGCCATACGTATAAATTATCAGTTTTCTGGTTTTCAGTTCATTCTGTATAAATATTCACTAATTTCAGGTTCCCTTTCAGCTCAAGCATTTGGTTGTATATCCTTCATCTCAACCATCGGATATACAAAACGTATACAATACAAACAGAGTTGGATTAATATGTCTGCAATTTGGTTCAGAACATTGACGTATGTAGAGATAACCTTCTCAATTGATATGGCATTAACCACTTGAAAAACGTTTTAGATTTTTGGTTATAAGACGTGGTAAGGGACTATTCCCACTCTTGTTCCCGTCACTGCAACTTCTGTGTAGCCAGGATCTATAGCTTGACCGCCAATAAAAACCTAACTAGTGGAGGTCAAGTTTGTCCCAGGGGAATATTAAACTGACATTGGACCCGCAACAAAAGGAGAAACGTGGTAGAGAGCCACTCTTACTAAAGTTTTTTTCGGCTTCTTTATTCCTTGATTCATTTTAGACGCACTGAGTTAAATTGTATTAAAAGCTTGTAACTTTCACGGGTGTATATGAGACAGATGAAGAGAGCTAAGTCACAGTTATCGTAGTTTTACAACAAACGTAAGTCCACAGTACTTAAAATATTTATTCACAACAGTCATATCCATAATATTATATTCATGGCTGAATGTTTGTAACATATTGCGGGATTTGTAAGGCAAATCCGAATAAACATCAATTGAATACACTACGAGCCAGTCATTCGCATTACCAATGTAGAATAATATTTGGGCAACATGGACACAGAATATTGAACAAGGTAAATTTTAGGATGGCACTGAATAACATCGCGCTATTGATCGATTTTTATTTCTTGATAACTTGTATTTTCTTAATTGGGCTTTGAAAGCTCATGTTTTGAAGACTACATAAGCCGGTAGGGTGATTGATAGCCGATAGTCCGTAGAATTGCTAAAATCAAGTGTCGGTCACTAAGCGGGGCACATAGCTCATAGAGCTAATGAAGCAGAAAAGTTCTCCAGTGGCGACCACGAGCTGGGAGACGTATTGTGGGTAGGCCACTTCTTCTAAGCACCAACGTTGTTATTCTGAAGTGGTGGTAGGGCAAGCTATACTTTGGACGCAAGCGTCAGTGACCTAAAATACTAAAAAATAATTTTGATTTTAGGTACTTATTTACATTTTAAAAATTTGTTATAAACTAAAAGTACGAAGAGAACAACGGTTTGGCAGTAATTGAGATAGCCGAGAACCCAATAGCACACTTAAGTGGGCATGTCTGTTAAATAGGAAAAGTTTCACATAACGCTGTCTGGTTATAGCCAACCGAATTCCAGCCATAGTTAGTTAGTTAGTTAGTTTTGCAGGGCAATCGAATACCGCACTTAGCCTCATGATAGGGCCATTGTGCGCGATTTGTGGTTTATCTTCCTACTCAAACCACCCCAGATCCCCCCAGAAGGCGAGCAGCCCGTCCAGGCTGCTGCAGGCTTCCTGTAGCGACGACGGTGATCGAAGAAATTGAGCCCGTTGTTCTTCCACGCTACTGCACTCCATGAGCACATGCTGCGGTGTTTCCTCTGCCTCCATGCACCCCCTGCACAGTGGGCTGTCTGTGACACCTATGTTGTATAGGTGCTTGTTTAGCATACAGTGTCCGGTTATGACACTTAAAACCTTGCGGATGCTGTCCCTGTTTAGTCTGATGAGGCTGCGGGAGAACTTTTTCGATACGTCCGGAACCGCATCTTTTGTTTGCCTGCATCCTTCGCTATTTTTCCATTCTGTGTGGTGTTTTTCTTCTGTTTTGGAACGCAGCCAGTTCCTGATCTGTGCTGTGCTGTGAATTCCAGCCATAAAAACTGGTGAAGCGCGAGTCGGACTTGCGTTTTGAGGGTTCCATTATGTTTTGGGTTCCATTACAATTGTTACTAACAAACTGATTTAAAGTCCTGGTTACTTGAATAAAGAATAATTTATTATTATTCTTATTATATTATCTAACACTCCTTCCAAATATTTCAAGAAGATTTATGCTACCATAATTGAGGAATAAAGAGGAAGAGAAGAAAATATTGCGTTGATAATTCTGAGACCACGCCATGCATTTAGCAATTGAAAATTCTAAGCACAATCTTCGATACAATTTAAGTTTAACTTTTAAGTTTGTTAGACAAGTCTTTATAAAGATAGAGTTTTAAGATAATCTTCTGCCAAGTTAATAATTTGTAGGTTAACTACAAGAACCTGAGTTTGATAATAATGGAAATGGCCGCATCTTTTGTTTTAATTATCTGTCATATACTAATCTATACTAATATTATAAATGCGAAAGTAACTCTGTCTGTCTGTCTTGCTTTCACGCCTAAACCACTACTTGATGAAATTTGGCATAGAGATAGTCCCGGGAAAGGACATTTTTTATCCTGGTTTTTGAAACAGAAACGCGCGCGATAAAGTTTTTTTGTGACAGACAAAACTCCACGCGGGCGAAGCCGCGGGCGGAAAGCTAGTTTTTAAATATATTTAATATCAATAGAGAACAAATCACTCTAACGACAGTATTTATATACTACTTGTGTATGATTTGCCAGCCATTCTCTGGTATATCCCCTCATTTAACCCTTCCAACGCCCGACGGAGCGCTGAAAAAACGCTCAAGTAAATACCTAAATGAATACTGTCCAAAACCTCCCCGACGTCCCATTTCATGGCAATCATACAAAAACTAGTGCGAGAACGCCCGCCATGCCACCTTTATTGTTATGTGCGTCCTTTACTGTTATGGCCGCGCCGCACCATTCACCCGACTATTGTTTTCATATGCCTTTTTTCCCGGCCTTTTAACCTTTTGAGTGCGGTTTGGGTCTATATTCACTGGAAGAGGTTTGTTTTTCGTTGCATAACGGGTTTTTTAAATATCGTTTTTAAAGATAGTAGCTGATTAGATTAGCCATATAAGTGAAGGACAGTGAGATCTATTTATTATTTTAACATAAATAATCACACGTTTCATCAGTAAAAATTTTTTCTTCAATAAGCTAGTTGGTTTGTAGAAACAAAAAAATTAAACCTATCTGACCACGAAAGAGATTAACTGAAATTACCTATTACAATTCTTAAAAACTTTTAGCTCGTGGAATTTTAAATAGGTATCTCAAGATTTGTTCATCAAGAGTTTGTAATATAAGATTGCAGCATAGCAGATGAAACATCAAGCCGTGAGTACATAATGTAATCTATACTTATAATAAATCTGTAGAGAGGTCAATTCTGTACCTACATGAAATATATTTTCAAAATAACTATCAGGGGGTGATTAGTGATCGATACTGATGCCAAAAATGCAAACAGTAAAATTTTTGTCTGTCTGTCTGTCTGTCTGTCTGTCCGTCTGTCTGTCTGTCTGTATGTTCCTTATAGAAACAAAAACTACTTGACGGATTTTAACGAAACTTGGTACAATTATTCTTCATACTCCTGGGCAGGTTATAGTATACTTAGGAATTCCCACGGCAACGGGAATTAGCGGAAAAATCCTTTTGTATGAAAAATCTAAACCGCTTAAGTTAGACGCTTGAAATTTGGCATGCAGGTACCTTAGTAAACTTAAAGCTTAGTTACAACATGATATTGCAAAATTCCCACGGGAACGGGAGTTAGCGGGAAAAAACATTTGTATGAAAAAATCTAAACCGCGTAAGATAGATGAAGGGGGTAAAACGGGATCCACGCGTACGAAGTTGCGGGCGGCCGCTAGTTCATTAATAAACGTCGCGTTAAGCCCGTGTCTTAGCATTTTCAACCGACTTCAAAAAAGGAGGAGGTTCTCAATTCGACCCGTATTTTTTTTTTTTTCTATGTTTGTTACGCGATAACTCCGCCAATTATGAACCGATTTGAACAAATCTTTTTTCGGCGTATAGGTAATACCTCAAGGGTGGTCCCATTTAAATTTAATAATAGAAAAAACAACCCCCAAGGGTGGAAAATTGGGGATGAACTTTTTTATACGCAATATCTCCGCCGATTATAAATCAATTTGACTGATTATTTTTTTGTTGAATAGGTATTATCAAAAGGGTGGTTTCATGCGAATTTGAAGAAAATATTTCACCCCCAAGGGTGGAAAATTGGGGATGAACTTTTTTATACGCAATATTTTTAATTTTTAGTTTTTTTTTGTGTTCACGCATTTGAAGTCGGTTTTATTTTTTTTAAAAGTTATAGTAAAAACTCTTATAATATTGTAAGTAATTCCTAAATTTCAATATGTGACGAGCTCATAAAATATTTATTTATTTTGTTAAATTTTTTTGCAACAAAGGATTCTTTGCATATCACTCGTGAATTTTCGCATATAAATATTTGAACAGGTCGAATAGACCGGATCGTTTTCGAGCAACAAAGGGTTAACAGAGCCCGATATGGAGCAGCGTTTATACAGGCGACAGCACATGAGACTACACATTTTGTTGGAATATGAACCCTATTACTAAAGCGTTAAGATACCACAGTGTGAAGCTTGAAGTGATGTTTGTATCATGTAATGCAATTCGCGAGCTGTAATGTTTACGTTGGGCTTAACTTTTTTTAATTGGAACTGACTGGACCGTTTTCGTTATGATTTTTGTTCATTTGTTTGTACTTTTGGGTTATTATTTGATAAAACAATAAAACGTGTCGGTGTTGTTTGGGAATGTTCTTTTTTGTGTGCACTGGGAGAAGATAAAAATATATTTGACCGTATGATTCCCAATTTGAAGGGTGTTTGAAATAATTAGCTTATTTTTAGGCTTATTGCTTCATTATCTTAATTTATTACCTATGGCTAGAAATAATTGCATAATAACTTGCATAAAACGAATGTTTATAATTACACATAATTATGTTTAAATTTTTTTGTAAGTAATACATCAAAAATACATAATAAAAGGCTTAAGTTCATTTGAGACAGTCAAAATCATTGGTAAAAATAAAAATGTTTTAGATAATTATCTTAACAAACATGAAAAAAATATTTAAAATCAAAATTAGAAATGCATAAATATTAATGTAAATTTCCTACATTTTGTACACGACATATCCGATAAAAATCATGTTAATCCGAATACGGATACCCCAAAACGTTATAGCTAACGATTCTAATTCAACCAATGTCGATATCGCACAGTCCAATGTTTACAAATGGCGCGCAATCTGCATGGCAACGAGCCTCTTAAATTGTCAGGAGCTGCGATCCAATCGGGAGATGATATCAGATTAATATGCTGAAATAATGTAAAGAATACAGTAACCCAAGCACGAATAATCTAGCGATCGTAGAGCTGCATTGTCATGACAATGGAATGCTTCCTGGTATAGATCGTTTCATCCCCGAAGACGCGGCCCACCAATTTTTGGTCAGGGGAAGCGCGGGGTGCGGGGAGTTTGATCCGAGCAATCCTAGCGTCATTATTGTAGTGTGCGTGTGCACTTATAGATCATTATTATAAAAAAAAGGTTATGAGAGTTGTTTGTGCTTGGGGTACTAAGTACATAGATAGGGAAGTCAACATAGAATATATTCATTTCTGTGACAATATAGCATCTATTACGGCCACTTAAGATGCCACTAAACTTAGCTTGAGTAAGTACCGTGATTGTACGGACGGTAGCACATCAGATTATACAAATTTAGTCGCAAAATCGCCTCTATATCAAGTACATAAGGCATTGTTTAGCTTGACATACCGTTGTACAGTCAGCATCAAATAGTTCGAGACACCCAAAGTGGCCAAAAAGTTGACAGCACAACCTTATTCCAATTGTAACAAAGACGTGTACGCCAACTTTTTGGCCACTTTAGGTGTCACATTATGATCCTGACTGTACAGAGAAGCGAGGACTGCTATTGTCTATAATATTTGATTTCATATTGCTTGTTAATAGTCAATACACGAATGTAGACAGTACTCCGACTATTATTATTGACTATTATGTGGATTATAGTCCTAGAATTGCTAATATTAGATATTTACTTTGGTATTAACCTATTTCGAGCTCACTTTGAGGTCGAATAAGAAATTAAATAAGTAGGATAATGTTATTTTATTTTAACACTTATTGTGGATAAAAACATATTCAGTTATTTTTAGTTCATTGTAAATAACCGTAAATAAATAAAATCTGTGCATAAAAATATGTAAGATTATTAAATATTTTTTATTATTTCAACACTGTGATACCTACTTTAAATTGAAGGTGATTAAATCACAACTCACATATTTTTTTATGTCTTACTTTATGCTCTCTATTTTTAACGTATAAAATCAGTCGAATCCCAATGATCTCAATAGATATAATGTACTAGTAATATTACTAAAATGGTCGAATCGGAGTAAATCAGTAGCTAATTCGCTAAAATCACATTGTGAAATTGAACTAGCGAGTCCAATATTTCGAGTGGCTTCACAAAGAACACAGCTGGCTAGTTTAAACTGCCACTGGCTGTGTACTTTAACTAAAATTTATGCTAATCCAAAACGTCAAATCCCAAATCACTCGAAAAGGTTCGGTACAGTCGCACGGTTCGGTGGCTCGCGGTTTGGTAGTGATAAAGCTCTTTCACACGCAGTCGAGTTCGTTCGAAAGCTTTCGCACGATTCGTTCTCTCAACTGAAGAGTTCGTTCGAAGGCTTTCGCACAATTAGTTCTTTCGACTGTCGTTTTTATTGGTTATTGCATCTTGTTCGAATTTTGCTGCTACGTCACGCAAATGGTCGCGCTAGTGTGAATATATTCAATCTGGTGGATCGTTTGGTCTTCTGATTCTATATTAGCTAAGTACCTACCTTAGGCCTGAGTTCCTCTTATGTAAGTAGGGTTCAAACAACCACAATCAACCTATACACTGTGGAGTCTTATTTAGTTGCACTAACTGCTATTTTGTAAA
The DNA here is from genome assembly GCF_004193835.3 of Ostrinia furnacalis. Lineage (NCBI taxonomy): Eukaryota > Metazoa > Arthropoda > Insecta > Lepidoptera > Crambidae > Ostrinia > Ostrinia furnacalis. Next base: position 11,370 of record NW_021133655.1, on the reverse strand, counting down.
TGACAAAATAATCTGATGTTTATGACAAATGCGAGTCGCTGATGTGCTGTTTGTCCTGTCAATGCAGTCCGATTTCAAGCCTGAAGTTGCTGGCCTATCCCACCTTGGAGAAGGAGATAGGCAATATCAAAAATTGTGGCGTCTCAGGGACAAAACTATGCGTACCTACATCTGGCCTCCCGAACCAGTCTTTTCAGCGTGAGGAGTGTAGACCAAATCTTCCATTTGCCTCTGGTTATTTGAATAGAGTTGTGCACGTGCAGAGAAGTACAAAATTAAATGATGATTCAAATTCAAATAGTTTATTCAGTATATAGACCCTTTCCAGGGCACTAATTCACGTCCCAAATATAGCTTGCCCTACCACGACTTCGAGACAACATATAATATTGTTATAGGCTGGTGCAGAGAAGTGGCAGAAGAAACTCAGTCACCTTTGTCAGTCTCTTTTTTAATCCAATGCGATTATTTTCAGAGAATTGTCTTTCAAACATAATATCGGTACAAATACCTCCAAATGTGTGTACACAGTCCTTAACTATCCACGGATAATGAAAACGGCATCAACCACAGTGAACTATAATGAATCGAGTCGTAATTCGAAAGCGACGAGTGCCTATTGGGAGTGGAAAATTAATTAATAACTTGACTGAAGGCTCGGCTCCACTTCGCTCCTGCATTGCTACCGATTTTGACGGGAGAGAGGATGTTTTTGATTGTTCTGGAAAAGGAAGGAGAAGTTTAGTGGCAGTTTTAATGTTGAGAATTATTTGCTTTTAATCTTAATTCATTTATGGGAAAATGTATTAAATTCTTTAATAAATTACCACAAACTGTTGTAGAACTACCCATTCATAAATTCAAAGCACAAATTAAAAGTACCTTAATGAAAAAGGGCTACTATAAAGTCGATGACTATTTTAAAGATAAAAATGTTTGGGATACGTTACTGCCTAGCTCGCATAAATATTTATAACTTTGTACATTTTAAAGCATGTAAACCTTTGAAAAAGAGGCTGACAATAGTGACTGAGTTCCTTGCGCTGCTTCTTCTCAGCACTGGCCTATTTATTGTCCTGAAGCAGTGGTAGGGTCAATACTGGGACGTGTAAAAGTGCTTTTTTTGAGCCTATTTACAGAAATAAATGAGTTTTAATGAGTTTTTTTAATGAGTTTTATGAACTTACTGTGTTAATCTATACTTATAATAAATCTGTAGAGAGGTCAATTCTGTACATGAAATATATTTTCAAAATAACTATCAGGGGGTGATTAGTGATCGATACTGATGCCAAAAATGTAATCAGTAAAATTTTTGTCTGTCTGTCTGTCTATCTGTCTGTCTGTCCGTCTGTGTGTTCCTTATAGAAACAAAAACTACTCAACGATTTTAACGAAACTTGGTACAATTATTCTTCATACTCCTGGGCAGGTTATAGTATACTTAGGAATTCCCACGGGAACAGGAATTAGCGGGAAAATCCTTTGAAAAATTTAAACCGCTTAAGTTAGACGCTTAAAATGTGGCATGTAGGTACCTTAGTAAACTTAAAGCTTAGTTACAACAAGGAATTATCGAAATTCCCACGGGAACGGGAATTCGCGGGAAAAACCTTTTGTATGAAAAATCTAAACCGCTTAAGTTAGACGCTTGAAATTTGGTATGTAGGTACCTTAGTAAACTTAAAGCTTAGTTACAACAAGGAATTCTCGAAATTCCCACGGGAACGGGAATTCGCGGGAAAATCCTTTTGTATGAACAATCTAAACCGCTTAAGTTAGACGCTTGAAATTTGGTATGTAGGTACCTTAGTAAACTTAAAGCTTAGTTACAACAAGGAATTNTATTAAAAGTACCTTAATGAAAAAGGGCTACTATAAAGTCGATGACTATTTTAAAGATAAAAATGTTTGGGATACGTTACTGCCTAGCTCGCATAAATATTTATAACTTTGTACATTTTAAAGCATGTAAACCTTTGAAAAAGAGGCTGACAATAGTGACTGAGTTCCTTGCGCTGCTTCTTCTCAGCACTGGCCCATTTATTGTCCTGAAGCAGTAGTAGGGTTAATACTGGGACGTGTAAAAGTGCTTTTTTTAAGCCTATTTACAGAAATAAATGAGTTTTAATGAGTTTTTAGAGGTTTTTAATGAGTTTTAATTCTTAATGCAATTTGATGATGTAAGTAATCTAAGATGGAACACGTTGATTTGGGAAATACCTATTCACTGACGGCCCGTATTCACAAACGATGCTTGCTTAAGTGAAGCAGCAAATCAAACGCACAGCGTTGAATCGAGCTCTGTGATTGGTTCGTGTGTGACCCTGTGCGTCCACGCGCACTGTGAGACTCATATTAATGACGTTTGTGAATACGGGCGTAAACCATAATACCATAAGTATTATTGTAATGATTTTAGAATGTATATCGTATTTTATAGGTACGATTGGTTGCTTATAAATAGTTATTGTAACAACTTTAGTAGAATTTAGAAACCCATTATTAAATTAAAATACTTTATTTGATTACTTCCTGGACATGTTACAGATATTAGAACGATTTTTTAATTAATTCTGTATTGTATTCGATTGTCTCATATTATTGTTTAATTTACATTAATTTTAGAATTTTTATTGTATATAATTTGCTATTTTAGAAATAAAAATAAACTAAATTAATAATTAGGTAATGCAATTGACTACTTCCGGGGCACGCCGTCGATAAGTCGTTTGAATTTGACGAATGGAAGGGGAAGCTACCTTTTTGCTGGCATGCCACCGGACAGACAGTTCGATTTGAGCTTTCAAACAAGATGTACTTATTAGTAAGAAGTAATGTTGTAATTATGTAAATCAGTGGTGTAGAAATACATACTTGAACAAGTCTTCGAGCCATGTAGGTGCGCTCTTGAAGCCTAGCCATGTAGGTGCGCTCTTGAAGCCTAGCCATGTAGGTGCGCTCTTGAAGCCTAGCCATGTAGGTGCGCTCTTGAAGCCTAGCCATGTAGGTGCGCTCTTGAAGCCTAGCCATGTAGGTGCGCTCTTGAAGCCTAGCCATGTAGGTGCGCTCTTGAAGCCTAGCCATGTAGGTGCGCTCTTGAAGCCTAGCCATGTAGGTGCGCTCTTGAAGCCTAGCCATGTAGGTGCGCTCTTGAAGCCTAGCCATGTAGGTGCGCTCTTGAAGCCTAGCCATGTAGGTGCGCTCTTGAAGCCTAGCCATGTAGGTGCGCTCTTGAAGCCTAGCCATGTAGGTGCGCTCTTGAAGCCTAGCCATGTAGGTGCGCTCTTGAAGCCTAGCCATGTAGGTGCGCTCTTGAAGCCTAGCCATGTAGGTGCGCTCTTGAAGCCTAGCCATGTAGGTGCGCTCTTGAAGCCTAGCCATGTAGGTGCGCTCTTGAAGCCTAGCCATGTAGGTGCGCTCTTGAAGCCTAGCCATGTAGGTGCGCTCTTGAAGCCTAGCCATGTAGGTGCGCTCTTGAAGCCTAGCCATGTAGGTGCGCTCTTGAAGCCTAGCCATGTAGGTGCGCTCTTGAAGCCTAGCCATGTAGGTGCGCTCTTGAAGCCTAGCCATGTAGGTGCGCTCTTGAAGCCTAGCCATGTAGGTGCGCTCTTGAAGCCTAGCCATGTAGGTAAGCTTATGTAATCTAGCCATGTAGGTAAGCTTATGTAATCTAGCCACGTAAAAAAAATCTATGCAAGATGCAAGCATATTTAACCTTGTAACTATACCTTGTAATATATTAAGGTCCAATTCGACCAAACGTTTATCCGATAACTCCTGGTATAACTGACACATTGACAGCTTCAGTAAGGGAAATATGACAAAATGTTTAATAACTGATGATTTATTTTGAGATCTTTGTTTTAGCCGAATACACACTAAGTATATTAATTCGTTAAGATGTAACCTTCCTGTTGGTTAAGATGTAACCGTGTAAACCTTCATAAATTTAGTAATGTATGCATTATATAACGTACTGCAACATGAAACAACTGCCTTGTTATGCATAAAAAAAAATTGTAAACTGGCTAGATGCACTTCAGTTACCAGGCTAATTGCGCCTTCAGTTTATTAGACTAGATGTGCCTTAAGTATACGAGGCTAGATGCGCTTGTTGATTTCCAAACTAGATGCGCCCACAAGGTTCTCGTACAGCCAGAAGCGCCTATAATAATTACTCGTACAAAGTTAGACACGTTTCTAACATTAAGCTAGATTTCGCTTTATTATTATTATTGTAGATTCGATAGATCGATCATTAGAGTACATTGAAGCTGTAAGGACAAGTTTATATTATCACAAACGACTTGAATAATAAGTGATCAATCTAACACTACCAATATTATTCTCGTAAGTCGAGTATTTTATCATACGAAGTGTGATCTGATACGCTTCTTCTCAGCACTTGCCAAATTTTTGTCTCGAAGCTCTGGTAGGACAAAAGTATAGGCTCCTTAAGCGCATTTAAAGATTTGTAAGTAATAATGAAATTAATTAGTCTAAACGAATAAAGATAATTTTATTTTGATTTTATTTTCCTGAGCTAGTAATAAATAAGGTTCGGTTCATAATTATTGTACTCATATGCCGGCAACAGATGTATGTAGTGGTAATAGACGCTATTTTTGCAACAAGTACTCGTGGTTTGGAGAAAAGACACTTTTAATTTATTTTATACGTAAATGCTATGTAGGATTTAGTGGGGCTATGTATGTCCCATCACTAGTGTAGCGGCAATGTGTGCTGTTATGGAGCTATGTATGTTCCACAACTAGTTTGGGCTAAGTGAGTCCTTGATTTTAATTAGGTATGATGCATTAGCAGCCAAGAGTGCCAATGTGTCCTTGATTTTAGTTATGAAGTATTAGCGGCCAAGTGTGCCAATGGGCCAAGTGTGTCCTCGATTTTAATTATGAAATATTAGCGGCCAAGTGTGCCGGTGGGCCAAGTGTCCTTGATTTTAATTATGAGGTATTAGCGGCCAAGTGAGCCGATGGGCCATGTGTCCTTGATCCTTGATTTTAATTATGAAGCGTTAGCGGTGTGTCCTTAGTTGGTATTAGTTTCTATTCTTAAATTGATGACTAACTTTTAGCCTTTTCAGTCCCTTTTTTTTTATATATAATGAATACCCACCTAATATTGACGGGCTATGTATGTATAATTATGTATTTAGGAGACGTACTGGGTGTGCTTGCTGACTTCCTGTAAGATTTTGCTGGTATGTCAAGAGAGCCATCCAGTCGTCACAAAAGTTGTGCATAAAGGTTACACTGAGTAAAACACAAACATAAAATCTTTATTTGTGAAGAATCAGTAAAATAGTTACAAGTAACAGTGGAATTACCATGATTTGCTTAGAGAGCATAAAATAATTGTCAAACAATAGATTATTAGATTCTAATCTTGATTTTGGATCAAACTTGAGTTTAATATGATATGAACATAGCCCCATGAAATGTTGAGTTGATGCTTGTCGTACAGTTTATTCCGTCGAGAACTTTATTTCACAGTTGAAGACAATGACGTTTGAAGATGAAACCGGTACACCACCCGGGACGCCCGTCAGCCGACGACGAAATAAGCGAACTAAGCCGATGAAGTTGTCTTCGTCGTCCAGTAAGAAGGCGTCATCACGATCGTCTTCCATGGGACGAAGGTCGCAGGAAGAAGCAGTACCACACGAGGTTCGTGAAATATGTATAGACTCTTGTGAAAAAGTTTTGAAATTATTCAAATTCAAATTATTTACTGAATGGCAATTTGTAATAGTGTAAATTACTTACAGGAGCTTAAAAACTTAGTTACCTGAGTGGTATCGCAATAGAGTAGGTGGCTATACTGGCTATACTATAAACATTGGTTGTAGTAATATTATTTAATAAACAACTTATAAGATAACTTGGATTAAGGTTGATAGCCGACTATAGTAGTTGTTAGATATTATAATATTTTTATGGTCAATTATTGTATACGTTAAGAAGTTATTCTTTCAATAATCTACTAATAAAGTAATTAATTACTGAATTCAGGGCGTAAATGGATGCGCTGTTAGATAGTTGGAATGATTTTATAATATAGTCCGAATGAGAAATAAGTAGTACAATTCTCATTGCAAAAGTTAGTTAACCTAGCCAAGAGAATCATGAACGTTTGAGGAATTTTTGAATCTTAATTCTTGAAAGAATAAAAGCTTACGTGATTATTTTATGACGAACTAGGATGGATAAATAGGCGTGAAAGACCAGAACTCAAAGACTTAACCAGGTTTTGGGTCTCGCTAAAGCCAGTTTATTTTGCAAATAATCGATCATAGGATCATTCAGCTCCAAAGATAAACAACTCTGGTTCTAAGAAATACCGGTAGTGGCAATTGGACAAGTTTGCAGTTTACCTATTTTTTCTTTCAATAAAACTTGAAAATATAAGTAAAACTAATAATAATTGTGAAAGAATCATGAAAATATATCTACAAATACAAAAGTTACAGGACCCTAAAGTTGCGCATAACAAAATAATATTCGCGCCATTTTGATCGGATTAGTCGCTACAGTCATTCGGAGTACAAACAGTAAATCACCCCTGGCCCAGTACTTTTGACAGATCCAATTTTTTTTTTTTAAATCTAGTGTCTACTTTTTCACTCAATTTTCTTTCTTTCCAAGACCTGACCATATATAAAAGGAAAAAAAAAAGACTTCGACATTATAGTGTCATTCTCCACAATGCGTTAGGGTGATAAGCATTTTGATTAAAACTTGAACAGGTGGCCTGACGTCACGGCACCGCCTATGTTTAAGTTCCACGCAAAAATATGGAAGTAAATTAAATAATTAATTTCTCAGTCATTTCTTGTCTGTATTTCAAAAATAACTTCACTGGCTTTTTAGTTTTGGTCTATATTTGATTCCCATTCAGTGAAATGTAATGTTTTCAACATCACGAAACTTCTCCATTATAACTCTGTGGTGTGTTTTAACAGCCGCTTGTTAGATGTAATGCCTATGCAATTGATTAGATTAAGAAAACTACGATTGAAAATGACACTGGAGAAAAACCCGTGCTTAAATTTTTGTGATGAAAACACTCTTTTACGCAAAACTGATGTTGATGTTTGACGAAGCATATTAATAATATTTTTAATTGTTGTAAAAGATTTGGCCAATTATTATCGTTCTTACCTCTAGATTATAAGCTAATATTATAAGCATGAATGTTGATAAGATTGACGTTATTGCAGTATTAGTGATCAATAATGTACAAGTAATATACAGACCACTGACAATAATCAAAACTGCCATTTCCCACGGTTTTAAAGGATAGTTCTAACATTCTATTAAGGTCCTGATCAGAATAATTTTCGAAAACTACGAAGACTTTTTGGAACTTCTTGTTACCGATACAATAGGAATACAATACAAGCGTACTAATTTCAGTTTTACCGAGAGTAGTTAATACATAACGGCAGAGAAGACGTTGTTAGTTATGTCTCCTAGTTCAATAACACTTCAGACAAATATTTTTATAGCTAGAACAATGTCATATCCAAATCACGTTATTGAAGTATAGTTTCACAACAGAATAATAATATGGTAGGTAAGACACACTGACACAATCATAGATGCATTTTGTGAGGGACGTTCGTTATACAACTGAAAACAAAAAGCACAAAGCTTCTGTCAAAGTTTGTTGGTCCCTATAAAGTGACAAATTTAGGAAACGATAAGATAGCTGGTGTTACAAGTTTAAAAAAGGGGGGGTAAACTTTATACGACTGTGAATGCGACCGAAAAAAATCGAGCTCATGTTGAGGCCTTAGAAAAAGATGATTCCAATTAAAGTACTTACATTGATAAATAATTAACAGTATGCTCTCTGTAGGAGTAATAGACATTAAGAAAGTTACTTTGTATAGTACCCAACCAGGTGTGCATAATACCTAAGTTACTTAGGACTAGTTTTTAAGTACAACAAATAAAATTCAGGATTTTTTTTTCTTCTTTTTTTAAACATTTGCACATGATATAACTTATTATTTGCAAGTTGTCAAAAGTTGTTTAAATATGATTCGTATTGTTTCAAAAATTATTGGTAATGATTTTAGAATATCTTTATTAGACGTGACTACAAGGCCGAATGTAATGATTTTATTTTTATGAGACGTGTATGCCAGGAGGCATCACGGTGACGGATGGCCGAATGTAATGATTTTAGAATGTATATCGTATTTTATAGGTACGATTGGTTGCTTATAAATAGTTATTGTAACAACTTTAGTAGAATTTAGAAACCCATTATTAAATTAAAATACTTTATTTGATTACTTCCTGGACATGTTACAGATATTAGAACGATTTTTTAATTAATTCTGTATTGTATTCGATTGTCTCATATTATTGTTTAATTTACATTAATTTTAGAATTTTTATTGTATATAATTTGCTATTTTAGAAATAAAAATAAACTAAATTAATAATTAGGTAATGCAATTGACTACTTCCGGGGCACGCCGTCGATAAGTCGTTTGAATTTGACGAATGGAAGGGGAAGCTACCTTTTTGCTGGCATGCCACCGGACAGACAGTTCGATTTGAGCTTTCAAACAAGATGTACTTATTAGTAAGAAGTAATGTTGTAATTATGTAAATCAGTGGTGTAGAAATACATACTTGAACAAGTCTTCGGTCGTTTTCTTGTTCACATTATCTTTAACTTTATTACGTTGAACAGCATGTAGCCTCTGCAATATACATTACCTTAAACAAACAAAATAATGAACTTGCCCGCAGGCGCCGTTTACCATCCAGTTTTCTAAATGTGTGGGAGCTTTATAACTTACACACACACCCACACTAATTTAAATAATTAAGCTTCAATTATAATTATGATTAGAATGTTAACGTCAGCAGAGTTAAATGCCCCTGAATTTAATTACCTTTTTCACACAATTCGATGCTGCCAGATATTTATCTGTAGCGAATACGTTGCTTTACTGTGCAAAATTATTATTTTTGGAGCACACCCGTGAAATCGAGCGATAATTACATGCCAAAAATATTATGATGCCTGAATTTCAGTGAAACCGCTCCAGGCGGGCTGATTGGCAGGTTTCATAACGCGTCACTGTTCCAGATATCAGTGCCGGTGATATTTCACTGTGATTTCTCGCGTCACTATAGCGAGTACGGAAATAGAGAGCTTCATGGTCCAAATGTATGAGAATATGGCTGACTTTAAAGTCATGAATTTTAAAGTTCTGGGTTCCATTCCTAGATGTTATTTCCGATTTGATAATTTGTATTATTCTACTACTGCCCTATAAGTAAGTGAGACACAAGTAACGTAGTATCTAAAATACGCTGGGTCGAATCAGTGTCATTGCCAATCTAAGATTCCTTGCGTCAGAAGGCATCATCACAGATTACATTTTATGATTACTGGGCAGGAGGCAAACGAGCAGACGGATCACCTGATGGTAAGTGATTACCGTCGTCCATAGATACCCGCAGTCTCAAGGGCGTTACAGGTGCATTGCCGGCCTTTAAAGTGAAGATACGCTCTCTTCTTGAAAGCTTGCAGGTCGAATCGATCCGGAAATGATTGTCAAATGATTTGTCATTATTATCATTAGATTACTATTTAATTTTCATGGTGATACAATCGACCATCGATTTTCTAAAACTCAACACTCTCGATTAGAAGTATTCATCCGAAGGGTTTAGGTACAAGCAAATCCTGGATAATTTTATCGGATGTTAAAACACCCGCGGAATGGGATTACTCTGTAATTGCCTAACCTAAAAGGTTAACATGTTCCACTTATGGAACAGGCTCTCAACGCTTCGAAGGATTATGCTTTAAATAAGCACAAAAGGTTTATAATCGCTTATTTTCGTGGATAGAGTAGGAATCTACATCGACTTATATGAATATTCAAAGCTTAAGGCGTTTTATATTTTACTTAGCAGAATTGCTAAAATCAAGTGTCAGTGGGTGGTTCTGCGTTGGATCAAGCAACAAATGAGGTGTCCACGGATAGGGCTCGTCGAGACGGACAAAATAAGACGGTCAGCGCCTGGGGTCTCCCTGAAAATTTTTGAAAAAGACGTCCAAAAAACCAAAAATCCGCCAAAAAGAACTGATGGCTGCTGGGGCAGAAAAGTTCTCGAGTGGCGACCATAGGCCGGAAGACGTAGTGTGGGCAGTCTACTAGGTGGACCGATGATCAGGTCGCGGGATGTTACTGGATGCAGACATCGCAAAACTGGTCGTTGTGGAAATACTTGGGCCTTTGACCAACAGTGGATGTCATTTTGCCTGAAACGAAAGAACATACTTTACCTACAAAAAATATAATGTCACTAAAATTACTGTAGCAGATCGTACAAACCAGATTCTAACACAATTAGCGACAACACCGCATTTTAGTCGAAGTTTTCGAAGTAATATAAACTTCGCCGCTGAAACGTTGTGTCGTGTAGTTCGTAGATCTAACTTATCCAGAATGTGTGATCGCAAACAATCAACATTAATTTGTAACAAGATCTATTTACAAGTTTGTCAGAACGAGGAAAGGAAAATCTTGTTAATTTATCAACTGAAAACAATATTTCAAATTATAAGTTTGTTCCGGCGTTTCTTCTCAGCACTTGCCATATATGTTTGTCTCGAAGCGCTGGTAGGGCCCAAAAGATAAGGAGGCATGTAAAGTGCCCCATTAGGGCTACGTTTTCTTTTTTATTATTTACTATATTTTGACGTTCATAAGTGCCACTTGTAGTCTAAACTGAATAAATATTTTTTATTTTGATTTTATAATCAATTGAAATCGAATGACAAATTTTCAAATCGTATTTATTTATTTTGCATCAAAACTAGAATAAACAGGCCGTTCTTAAAAGAACATAACATTAAATTGATGTACTAGTCATTATTTTTCTGTTCTTAATATATTGTAATTTTTATGCATTAATCTGACCACCATATTATTATCTATCTATATCTTTTATGCATTAATCTGACCACCATATCTATATACAGGGTGTAAAAAAACCTATCACGAAGACTGAAACTACGCATTCTGTACATCCNATTATTTACTGAATGGCAATTTGTAATAGTGTAAATTACTTACAGGAGCTTAAAAACTTAGTTACCTGAGTGGTATCGCAATAGAGTAGGTGGCTATACTGGCTATACTATAAACATTGGTTGTAGTAATATTATTTAATAAACAACTTATAAGATAACTTGGATTAAGGTTGATAGCCGACTATAGTAGTTGTTAGATATTATAATATTTTTATGGTCAATTATTGTATACGTTAAGAAGTTATTCTTTCAATAATCTACTAATAAAGTAATTAA
>NW_021133654.1:0-619 GCF_004193835.3 Ostrinia furnacalis | reverse complement strand
CTATATATATAAAAATGAAACCCGTTTCGCGTTGTCACGGCATCACGTGTGAACGGCTGAACCGATTTCGATAATTCTTTTTTTTTAATGTTTGTGGAAGTCCAAGGATGGTTCTTACGGAAAAAAATATTAAGAAAATCTCTACGCTAAGGCGGTACGAAGTTCGCCGGGTCAGCTAGTCTGAAATAAATGATGTTGTTATTATTATTATTATTACATGGATCTCACAACTTTTTACCGTAGAACAACTGAGTTGCGAGACTTGGTTTTTTTGACAAGTATTGTTTTTGATGGGATCTCATTTCTTTTTGTATTTTGTAGACAGCAGTTATTTATCTAGAAAACTGGACCGAAATTGAAAAATTTTACTCGACTTGGCGGTTGCACTACCGTGCCCCCAAATATTTTAGTTTTTCCTTGATTCATACACCAAACACTACTTATATTCAAAATTTGAAGCTTCTAGGTCTGCTAGAAGTGCCTTAGAATTTTGATGATCGGTGAGTCAGTGAGTCCGTGGAGTGACAAAATTAAGTAACTTTGACCCGTTATAATTCTTAAACTACTGGTTCAAATTGAATGAAATTTTAAATATACCGTGTCTTAATAACGACGAGAT
>NW_021133652.1:0-927 GCF_004193835.3 Ostrinia furnacalis | reverse complement strand
TTTTTTTTGGTTCGCAAATGCTATACGTAAACAAATATTAGTTACTAAGTAGTTAGTAATGACTATAGTGCATTTCATGGTGATAATAAGTATTATGGATTCAGAGTTTCAAAGTTCATTTTAGTATTTATCACCAACGTATCCAAGTGGCAAGTACATTAGATACTAACTTACGTACTACCAATTTTTTTTTGAGAAATTATTAAGGTAAAAGACCCGACCATGGGACGGGTTATGTAGATGTCCTGAATATTGCGAGTAATTAAAAAAAAATCTAGACTATAAATCCTTCTTTTTCTTTTTTAATACATAATTTGATACCTTTTAGAGTAAAAAGGCACTGTATAAGTTCAATTTTAATGCAATTTAAAGAGAAAACAATAAAGACTGACTGATTATAATAACGTTTTCTTTATTTTTCCCTCAAAATATGAGCCTTGTAAGGAAGTTTCGGTTTCGGTTTCGGTTTCGGCCGAAATAGACACCGTTGCCGAAATTCGTTTTCGGTTTCGGTTTCGGTCGTAAAACTAGTTACGGTCGGACACTAAAAACAACTGAAACTACACTAATTCTCATCTTTTGTTTGTCACCTGTCATCCGCTTTGCACTGGAGGGTAGTCGAACATAGGAGGAGTCCTAAGCTTCTGTCTCCTGGTATGTTCTTCTAAAATTTCGTAGCGGGTCCAATAACAATTTAACTTTCCCAAAAAAAAAAAACGGAAACTACATTAATTCAGTTTTTATTGGCTATCAAGTTGTAGAGCTTTAGATCCTGGCTAAAGTTGCAGCGGTGGGAAATCCGTGTGGAATCCTTAGGGGAGGCCTTTACCCAGCAAATGTAGACGTCATTTGGTTGATACGACAAAATATTGTTACCTTCGGCCCGATTATCACTTACCATCAGGTGAGATACAGGCCAAGAGCTTA
>NW_021133648.1:0-986 GCF_004193835.3 Ostrinia furnacalis | reverse complement strand
TACAAGGCAAAATATCGGGAGAGTTTAGGCTCCATTCACCAGGTGTATAAATTGACATAATAAGTTTATTATATTTGCTGCTACGGAACCCTTTGTGCGCGAGCCCGACTCGCACTTGGCCGGTTTTAAATATCTAGACTTTTTCATCGCAAGAATTGAAAAATGTTTTCTCTTGGTCATTTTTTTATAACTTTTCAAATAAAAAAGTTACGATTTTTTTATTAAAAAAAAAACGTTTTTTGGCTCTCCTGAAAAGTAAGGTTTTGGTTTATACGACAATTGAACCTGAAGGTATCGATATAGATACAAGCTGGTGAGACGTCATGAATAAAAAAAATAAACTTTGTAAAAATATCAGGGCTAAAGAAAGGCCGCAAAGAGTCAAACAAAAATGTTGCCTGTTTGTTCAGATACAAAACAAACATCCGTTAAAATAAGACTATAATTCTATTTGCTTTTCAGTGGCTATCGTGTTTATGTAATAAATATATATTAATAGGTTTCTTTAAACCATAAATGAATCTTTTGTTAAAAGTTTAATTGCGGTTAAAATATCATCCCTTTTGAAGTGCTTAAACCACATAAACTTTGTTTAGCATCTTATATAAACGCTATCTAAGTCCACCATCTAGGAACATTTTTTTTTAACAAGTGGGTAATCTCAGAATGTACTCGTGTCGACGGATGCGATTAAGAATAAATAAATAAATAATAAATAAATAATAAATCTTTCGACACTTTTCACACAGCGCCAGCTAGCCCCAAAGTAAGCAACTTAATGCTTGTGTTATGGGTGCTAGCTTAACGGATATAGTAGGTACTTATATACTTTTTTTTTAAATACATATTATACATAGTAACACCCAGACCCGTCACAGAAATTAAAATTCACCATTTCAATTTCTGCCCGGCCGGGAATCGAACCCGGGACCTCTCGGTATAGTAGTCCGTTCTGAACCACTACACCAAACGGCCGACAAATTGCA